>NC_031771.1:27711781-28011781 GCF_001522545.3 Parus major
CCACCAAAGTTCCAAAGTTTTTGTCTCTGTTGTCATGTAAACGAGAGAATAGTAAATAGATAAGAGATGAAAAGGTTTTTCTAGAAGTTTATTCTAGTGTTCTTATTCTTGTTGTTTGTCAATAAACTTTCTTTATTCCTTTTAAGTTTTATACCTGTTTTGCCCTTATTCTAATCCATATCTCACAGCAAGAAATAAGTAATTTTCTTAGTTATTAGTTTTAAACCACGACAGTTTTGCTTCAGGGTTTCTCATTCCATATCTCACAGATACACCACCAGTGGAAAAGAGCAAAGTGAAGGACCTGAGACTATGTTAATGGGAGGGCTGAGAATACACAGGTCCAAGCACATACAAAAGTAGGTGTAATGAGTTTGCCAGATTTTTCTAGGGTTGCTGATGACTTTGTTCCGCTTCTGTAGATGGTATGTCATTGTGAAGGGAAGGTATTAATAAGGCAGATTATATCTTAATGGTTTTTCCATGGAAGACTATTGAGAATGACTCCATCAATTCAAAGGATAGAAAAGATTATGATCTTAGTAATGAAGGTTCCTCCTCCAGAAGTTAATAAGAACTGTTATTTGCAGGCATTCTTTAAATGTCTGTATAACCATGTTCCCATGTAAGCCTGTTGTAGTATTTGGGTTCTCTAGTTTTCTTTACACAATAGTCAACACCAGAAGAACAATGAATTTCATATATCTACTTGATTAAGAGCATTCACCCTGTCTTTGTTTGGGAGGGGTTGTTGATTTCTTTTGTTTTGTTTGGGTGTTTTTGTGTTTTTTGTTTGCATCTTGTTTTGGTTTTTGTTTTTGAGTGGGGTGTTGATATTATGGTAGGCTTTGGATATTTAATGGATGAAAAGTGGATAGTGGTGAGTTAGCCTGATTAATTTGATCTACTTAACCTGTAGTAAAATTTTGTACTTTGACTTGAGTGGTATCTGGGACTGATGAAAAAAATGTGCAACATATCCAAACTCTGTGAAGCATCTATATTTGATCGATTTTGTTTTATATAAATTCATGAGAGGTATAGTTCAAGTCTGGTTCAGGACTCTAGATTCAGAACCTGGCTTTGCTTAGTTGCTCTGTAGTCTTCTCTGAAATTGGACTTTCACTACTTCTCTTAAAGAACCTTACCCTTCTTAGTTATCTGGGGTTGAATCCACATGGGATAAGTATTATGGCAAAGAGAGAACTGCCTGAAATGACAGTGGGTTTGGAAATGCTCTGTTTACAACTCTGGTGAGAGATTGAGTGAAATTTTTGAGAGGAAGCTGAAGGATATTATGTTTATTAATTCATGTATATCTGCTCTATGCCCACACACACAGCTGCAACAAATACTCCTGGTTAAAACAATTTGATCTATGTGTGCATTTATATCAATAGAACATAGCCAAGTATTGCATTTGCTTTGAGATATGATCCTTCTGTGCATGAAAATATTTTATTTCCAAACTAGACATACTGTAGGCTCTGAAATTAAGTTATCTTTGTCTGATGAAAAAGACCACTTGTAACTTGAATGGATTTATCATCAAGTTAAATGGATTTATCATCATCTCTGATCTTTTAAGCTGCAGTGTAGATTTAGCTTCAGTCTTTCTTTAGTCAAAATCTAAAGAAAAATGAAAACAGTTTTGTTCAGCACTGAATGTACATATATGAAATAAAAGGGAAGAGATTATTGTTAGCTGGTTTTATTTGAATTCTTTTCCATATATGAATTTTTTCCCTAATGTCTTATATTATAAATACTCTTACCCTTCCTAGTTATCACAATGGTTTCTTTTACCTTATATTAATAAGGAACATCTTTTTTTTGTCATAGCCATAGTAAATTTGTAAACCAAAGTATTATTTTCTTACTTCAGCAGTTTTTTTTTATGTATGCCCGAGGCACAGCAGCAGTGAAAGAAGGAGGAAACATAATGCTTGTTTTCCTTTAGACACCTTCTATAGAGCACTAAATAGTTTCATATATGGGAAACAGCCTGTGAGTAATTTTGCTGATAAAAATATAATCTTTGCACCTACATTTCTGAAAGACCTTCCTTTTTTGTTTTTATAGAAAGGACAAAGAAAGCCCTGCTATAGAAAGAAAAACTGTTACAAAATATCTATTAGTGCCTATGAGCTAAAAAACAGGACACTTAAATATGTATTTCCTTATTTTCCTTGTGCCATTCACTGCCTAACCTTTTACTGTTTTGATTACAAGCCCTTTGATTACAAACCAACTTAAAAAAGTTAAAATTCCCAGTCTTACCAGCTCTGTTTCATCAAGTCAGCCTGTTCGAATACTATTAGAAAAGGGTAATGATGCATAAACGGATTGAATTGGTATTGCAAGGTTTTGAATTTGGTATTGCAAGTGTTTTTTTTTTTTTAAATACAAGGCTACTACAAACTGAGGAAAATTTTTTTTTCTATTATTAAATGCTTCATGAGTCAGTGAGTGCTTCAGAAAAAAATAGAAAACCTCAATAATCCATTTTCAATATTTGACTACACAGAAGTGCTGTAAGAGCTGCTGGAGACCACAGGTTTCAGACCACAGTTGCACCCCTGCACAGCAGCTTTCAATTAAAATGAGACATTCCCACCACCAAATCCCTCCTCAATACTGTTAGTGGAAGCGTGTTCCAAAACCTGATTTTTTGATGGCTAGAAATCTTCTTTTAATGGGCATTTTTCATCCAGTCAACCCTAGTGTTGTTCTCTGTAATAATTCTTTGATAAATAAGTCTGTTACCTGTTGTATCCAGGATTACTCAAAAATCTATTTCTGGAAAGTCAGTGTCCTGTAATGATGTGATTCTTCACTTTTTTGTAATAGCAATATATAGATCTTTAATATATCCAGGGCAACATATCTATGTGGAGAGAAATGGACCGCATTAAACTTCCTTTAATACCTCTGTCAATTTTTTTTTTTAAATTTCCTTCCTGAAACAGACTCTTTTTTTTTTTTTTTTCAGATTTTTTTGATCCCTGATGAAAGAGGGGAAGCTTTGTGCCTTCATAGTGTGAAACATAGGTTTTCTTAGAGCAACTTTTTTGCTTTTGTCAGGTGACAGCATCTTTTAATTTCATAGCATGTCATTATATTAAAGTGGGTAATATCACTGCCATGGATAGATATACTTCTTATGGAAAACCAGGTCCTATTAAATGGGTGAAAATTGCTTACAAAGAAAAAATATGCAAGATAGAAAACTTGCTATCTGAATAGAATATTTAAAACATTATATGGAAAGAGAAAACTTCTTGCTCTACATTTAACAGCACCATGGACCTCCTTGTACTCACAGAGCAGAATGATGGAATATGTTGAGCTGGAAGGGATCCACAGGGATCCTCAAGTCCAACATTTTATGTGAATGACCTGTATGGGGATCAAATCCACAATCTTGCTGTTATCAGCACTGTGCTCATCAGGTTATCAAGCCTGTTTTTCCTAGATGGACCTGGTGAGAATAGTCTGAGAGAGCTGAAAAAGGGCATGGAACAGACAAGTAAAAAAAATCAAAAGCAGATCTTTAGGAAACAATATCAGCCAAATATGAATATTTGTTAATTGGCAATGTGAATTAGTTTAGAAGTAAATGTTGAGCACTGTATCAGAGAGTAATTGAAGCAGAGGAATGGCAGCTGTATTCTTGTTAAGGACTACCACATAAAAATATGTAATATTTCTGTAGTTCTTCTTAATTAAGCTGATTAATAGCACTGTAAAAACAGAAAGACTGATGTAAAAGTGCTAAAGCAGCTGCTTTAGGTTTTATATCAAGGAAGAAGTCATCCTGGAGAATCACAATCATAACAAGTTCCTTCATGGACCCCAAATATGAGGCCAGTGGTGCAGAGAGAAAAGGTTTTTGATACTTATCTAACAGACTTTAAAATAGGAAGTTTTAATGCTATGGGAAAAATGTCATCGGCGTCCCCTCCTTTTCAATACTGCACCATAGGAGAATGTTTGATTACCGAGGAAGGTATTGATTTTGTGCCAGTTAAGATGATACAATTATGTTTTCTGTTATTGCAAATTCATTCTCTGAGCCACCAGAGACTGTGGGTTGTGAATTGATACAGTACCTCCTCCCACACTTACTTTAATCACTTGGTTAACAACTGCAGTTTCACTTCTTCTTGACTGCTGAGAAATAGATCTTAATTTCTGAGCTAAGCAAAAGTTCATAGGTAGATTTTTTACTGTTGAGACTATACATAATTACTTAGAAATATTTTCAGATGCTTTAAGGAGGTGCCTTTTAGACCCTTTTCTGAGAAAATGAAAGTAATTTTATTAAAACCTGAATATTTTTACCAGAACTCTGTAACTTTAAACAGAAGGTCATTTAAATCTATGAAGCCAAGAAAATAAGATATAAAAAAAAATTTAAATGGCTATGTCAGAAGTATGCTACTTTAGCAATGAATACATATGTTACAATAAGATAGAGATTTTTTTTACCATTATGAATGTCTCTTTGTCATCAGATATAAGCATTTCTTCATGACAGGGATTTTTGCCTGTTTATCTGTCTGTCCTAGGCCCTCACACAGGGCTGCTCATCATCTCTCTATCAGAAAACATTCAGTGAAAATTGATACAGTGGCAAAAAACCAAATGATTTTTCATGAATTTTCTTGTTGTCTTCCTTTTCAAATGTATACCTTTTTGGATTTGAAATTTAAATTTGTCTTTTGTATCAAGGACTAAAGAAATGTTAATGACTTGAGGATAGTATAAAATCACAGTGAAAAAAATTCCAGATTTCAAAAAAGTATATCACATGAAGAGAGTTGTAAAGGTGAAGTTATAGAAACCTGCAATATAGTTTTTTTTTGCCAGAAAATTACTGGACTTTGGTGTTTATAAAACAAAGCAACATAAATCTCTTAATATCTGCTCCATCAGCTCACTTCAGCTTCTAAATTATTCATGTAATTTGAAATCTTTAAACATAGTTTGCAGGTGCCTTCATTTGCATCCACTTTCTATCTTTGTGCTGTACTGGATATTGCCATTGCTGTTGCTAATAACTATTAATAATGAACTCCTATAAGCATTGCTGTTTTGGCAGGGTAAGGAAAGGACTCCATGTAATTTATATCATCCTATACAGTTAAACCTTTTGATCATATGAGTAGAAAAATAATTGTAAATCAAGAAGGCAAAATGGGAAGGCACTTTGTCCCCTGTCATGTGCTCCTGTGGCCTGCAATGTTCTCTGGACAAAATCCAGGGTAAAGAGTAACCACAGGGTAGCTGAATATCTGATGTTTCATTATGTAATAGGTGATTCTGATGAGGAAAGTTAAAAATTTAGTTAATAAATACATTTATTTGGTTCTGTAACCATAGTCTACATTATAGCCACTTTCATTGGCAGCAACAATAAAGTGCCAGTTAAATGTCCACAATGAATATAAACTGTGTAGCTTTCAGATATACTGAAGCTGAAGAAACTTATGCTCTTGACCTTATTTTCTGAGTATCAGACCTGATACTCAGAAAACAAGCTGAGTTTTTTATATCTGAATTATGCACATGCATGGAAAGTGAATTTTGGCGTGGTTTTAATTTTTTGTTGTTTCTTTATTTTATTTTTTCAGTAAGCAGCTATTCTGCATGGACACTACTTTCCCAAGAAATGAAGGGTAAGAGCATGATGAAGTTTTATCTTGGTATTAGGGGAGTGTATCTGGGGGAACCCTCAGTACTTTCAGAAAAGATCTACTTATCCAATATGAATATGCATTGCCTAGTGCCTAGAAGGATTGTGTTCTAATCCAGATCCTTTTCAGGATCTTGCTTTGGACTCAGGCTTTTGTGGAACTTGGTAACAGATCCAGCAAAACTGAGAATTCTAGGAGTGCAACAGTCTTTAGTTGACAGACCATCAATTGAATACAATAAAACATTATTATTAGTAGTATTGGTATTATTGTTATTGTAGTTCAATTAATGACTTCTGCACAAATACAAAAATCCCATAGTCCCAGTGTAATTTTGAATATGTAGCTAATGACAAAGCTACAGTAATACGAGATAAAGAATAAAAATACAAATCCTCCGTTCGTTTGTTGAACACTGTTCTTTTACTTTACTCATGCTTCTGTTTATAACTCTTTGTGCAAGAGGTTAAGCAGTTTGCAGTGTAACTTAGATAACAAGCTAAATGATTCAAAATGTAGTTGTCAAAGAATGACACTCTTTGCTTTCCATTCTTGTGTGAATTATCCAGAGATGCAAACAAGCTTAGGCAGATCAAAAAGCTGCAACATGCAACTTTAACATGGATTCTGTGGAAGAGTCAGCCACTAGAAACAAGGATTCTGAGTGTGATTGTCTATTTCTTTAATCAGCATGAGGATTTATTTGGTATCTTTCCTGACAAAGGATATACAATCTGACAATCCATGGCCAGCAAACTGGCTGTGGCACTATGCTCTTGCTGCTGATGTGCACTGCATACAGATTGCTTCAACTAAAATGATCTCCTCTTTTTGTGTTCTGGTGTGTGCTTTACAGAGGTAAAAACAGAATATTTCCCCTTTTCCAGCTGTATAATTCACTTTGTTAGGCACCTAACCAGAATTCATAATATGATCATTACAAATTAGGAATGGAAGAAAATATGCAGTATAAATGTATCTCCTAATGAATACTCAAACTTAATTGGGTTAAAACACACTACTCATTAAGCATTACTGTAAATGACACTAAGCAATCTCAGAAAGAATTATTGCTCCTTCACATTATTATTTTGACCATGTGTAGTCCCTGATGATATACATGTCTTTTTTTGTGAATATGTCTGCCTGTGGTCCAACACAGGAACTCCTGGAAAAAGATTTTCATATTCTCTTCAGATCTTGAACTGCTTAGAGACAGAAATGTTTCATTAACTTTTCTCTTGGACACATTCCCCTTTATAGATCTATGTCTTAGGAGAAAGAAAAGAGGTAGCAGATACAATCTCTGGATTTTTTGCCATAGCTATGAACATCTAGCCTATATGCAGAGGATTCTTCTGAGCAATTGTTTTCAACTGTGGTGAGATGTCAGGCAGGTGCTCTAGTGAAGACTAATAGCTGTAGAACAGACCTGTAGAACAAGATGACAGAATTCATCTTTGAGAATCAAGTAAACAAGTGACAATCATGTAATTGGTTTCTTAAAACCCCACAAATATTTGTGGTTATTGTTGGGAGGTCAAAACACAGGAGAAATTCTTCTGCAATTTAAACATTTTTAAATACTACAAATGTGACACTGTGTACAAGATGAGAAAAAAAACAAATCCAACAAACCACCATCATAACGGGAGGGAGAAAGAATATCCATTTGACCAATTAGACAGGTGATTCTTGAGTCCTGACTGCTATGCTGAGCTCTGAGATGAATGCCAAAACTCATCCAGCCCAGAGGCAGTTCCATTTACACCCTAGAATATGAATAACATTTTCACTTGTTACACAGAATGTTACTTTCCGTATACTGTTCAGAAGATTAATAAATCATCATTTTTAGGTATTTCAAGGTGCTAGCCGAAAAGTAAAGATTCTTATTGTTTCACATTTACAGTTTCCTACTGAGAAATAAGGAAGACTTTTATTAAATTTTTTTTTCAGATACTGTATGTATGTAAATAATAAATGTTGCTGTACTGTTACTTGGCAGCCAGGGGAAATACTTTAGGAAAATGTTTAATACTGAGTGACAATATCCCTAGTTCATAAGCCTCCTAAAGCTTTCTAATTACACAGAAATCTCACCAAAGTTGATGCTTTCAAAACTGATTATTACAAGATAATTCTAAAAGATTGCTAGTTTATCAGTACATTTGAAAAGAATCCTGAAGCATTTCCAATGTGTCTATCTCAGACTTTTCAACTCCAAGTATCCCGATTTACCTTCTTCAAGACACTTCTCATACTATTAGTACTGCTAATGATGCCTCAAGTCTAAGACAGAAAACACCAGTCTATATGAAATTTACTAAATATATTTAGCATATAATAATAAAATATCTTTCAGAGTATTAGGAAAATGTGACCATTCCTTCTTTTTAGCCTTGTATATATTTGTAAAATATTCAAGAAGTCAAGAGAGACAAAACTTCCATTGATATCTTTATCTGGATTTGCTCATGAATTTTCTAGTTTAGTTCCATTAGCCTGGCATTTTGAACTGGGGGAAGGGAGGAGTAAAATTAACATGAGTTCCCTGTGCTGGATGAAACCCTTGAGCTTGTGTAGTCCTATGCTGTTACTGCTTGAAGAATTGTCCTGGTTGCCAGGTTACACAGCCCCTCTTTCCAACATTTCTGAACAGTGGTTTTGATTGGATTTTCTGTTGGTTTGTTGTTTGGGTTTGAGTTGTTGCTTTTTTTTTTCATTTCACTTTGAGAAGAAAGCCTAAGAAATTTTGGGAAGAGTGGTGCTACCATGTTTTAAAGAGAATTGGAAAATTCTGTAGAAAACATGAGAGTGGATGGTTCCAAGGCTGGCGTCCAATGCTTCTTAGCAGCCAAAAAGTATTCAGTGTTCTGTACCTGTGTTTTAGAGACTATTTTAAAACACAGAATATTTTATTTAATTTTAGGAAGTACTCTTTTATTCTTAATGGCAAACCCCTAAAATTTAATAGCCTATAAAATCTGCCATTACACAGAAGATTTAGAGAAGAGGGTAGTGTAGTACTTCTAAATACTGCATTGGTAATTAGATATTGGATGGCATAGCTACTGCTGATTATTGACTTCTCTGTTCTTCATATACTCTAAGTGCTTAAAGGATAACAGAAAATGTCACTGCTTTCCCTGAAGGAAATTGGAAAATCTAATTTTGTCTTGTGATCTTTCATTCAAGCTAAAGACAATAAATTAGGAAGTATAATTTCTTCTCTTCACAGACTCTGACATGGACTCCATGTGTTGGCAAAGCAGCTGTCAGCAAAGGCAACATTTTATACTGAATAGCACATGTGCAAAATCATGAGTAGTGTTAGTTAAATTTTACTTCCTGATATAGAGCTGATTTGAAAAAAAATACAGGTGATAAACATGCACGTAGTGGATGTATTTCATGGATGTTTAAGTCCTTCCTCACTATTGAAATATCTTTCTCACCCTGGTGAGAAACAGGCCTTTTCACACGCCCCAGTGAAAGAATAATTTCACAGCAAGCAGAAATTGAGTATTCTTCCAGTTTAACATTTCCTCAAGCATCCATACCTGATTCAAAGTAGCAGTAGTAGCAAAAGTATAGTTAGGAGTAGTAGCAAAGCAGCAGTTAAGAGATTTACATATGTATGTTGCCTTTTTAATGGGGAATCCTCAAAGTTTTTCATATTATATTAGCAAAATTTAAATTAATGCCTGAAAGGCAGCCCTTCCCAAGGACTGTGACTGTTGTCTGACAGTGAAAATTGGAATAAAACCATTTACCTTTTTGCACTGAAAATATGGATAGCTGGACTGTTAATGGAAGGCAGGACAGACTGCACTGATCAGGGCATGGCTGGACAAGTCTATCAGCCAGACAAACTTATAAGCAGAGAATAACTGAAAGGAAAAAAATACAAAATAAATTATAAAGTAACAAAATAATGTTTGTCAGACTTTTGGAAAAATACCAGGGCTGGAATCTGAAGGACAATGCATTAGCCCTCTGCAATATTTGTAAAGTGTGGACAAAAGAGGCTAATAATGTGTGTCTGTGTAAAATTTGTATTTACCTTTCCCTGTTTGTTTTCTTTTTCTCATATTTATAATCCTGCATTTTCACAATGCTTTGCTCTATGTGGAGAGCTTAACATTGCCATTATACCTACAACAAATAACTCTGTCCTTGAGTATCTCCTTGCTATCAAATCTCAAAGTACCGACTATGCAGATGCTATAGTTATTTGAAAGGCCACTTATATGCTAAGATTTGTTTTTTCCTTCCTCTGCTGACTGAGAGGAGTGTGTTAAAAATGCTGAAGAAGCAAAAATATTGGTTTTGTTTCTTTCTTATGAAAAATATTCCTTATTAGAATTACATTATTTATAATAATAAATTCTTAAAATGCTCAACACTTAGAAGACTACTGAGCACCAAAAAGTTTTCTGAGGATGTATTGCTTAAAGCCAGATATATGATATTAAGGATAATTTTACACTGATGCTCTCTACATTTTTTACTATTTAGCTATATATTATTTTTCAATATACTCTGGTAGCTATGACAATCCATACTGTGAAATGGCTCATAATTTGTGGCTTGTTCCTATAGTTTTAGCAGGACTACATTCCACTACTTATTTAAGAAGAAATACAGTAATTTATCATTAGTTAATTATTAAATGTTGGCTGGCATGTAGTACATACAGAGAACAGCTGGAAGAGGAACAGAGATAAGGGAATTCTAATATAATAAAATGCCTTTTAACACAGAGCTTTGGAAGATTATTAGGACTGGAATAAGAAGGGTATGAGGTTAGTTTTCTGCAATATTCATATTTTCTGCAGAAGAGACTTGTACGGTTTTTATGCATTCCTGGAGTTGGTGATTTCAAATTAAGCAATGTGATGAGGACTAAAAGTCAGGGAACAAGGAGTGAGAAGCTGTGACAGCATTATGCTGCTTTTCCAGAGACAGAAGTTGTGGAGAGCTGAGTGAGAGGGGGGAATACTAGGGCAGCAGTCCAGGGGAGCTGGAAAGGAAAGTTGACAAGTGCTGCTTCTGCTGTGTGAGGAGTGCAAAGAAGATTGCTCATGAGATTCCACAAAAGTGAGAAGGTCACTGAATTGCACCTGGCCAAAATTCAGGTTAATTATGAGCTTAATCAAAAGCAGCCTCTCCATCTCTTCCCTGGACTGTATTTCTCTGTTGATAAATCTATATGCCTTTATAGCACACGGTACATAGATAATTTTGATATTTCATTGTTGAGTTCAGTTAAAGATCCCTGGTGAGTGCTGTCTGTCTCTGGTGGTGTGCTATTCTTTGCTTCACCTGTACTCTCTTCTATAGGATTCCCAAGTCAGGACCTCAATGATTTTTTCCTCAGAGAATTCACTTGGCTTCTTTGTAATAACCTTGTCTTTTCCCTGAATTTTCTTTATGCTACAAATAACGATTTGCTTTATAGACACTTTGGCAGGCTTTCTTTTTTTTTTTTTTTTCTGAGATGTTAGAAGAAGAATATAGAACTAGTTTTGATACTTCTATCTACTTGTTCCTCAAACTGTTTTTTCAGCCTTACTACATTATTAAATTTAATCTGCTGGAGATTATGATCCCTTTTTTCCCCCTTAGTTTAAAATTTTATTATTTTAATGTTATCTTCTCATTTCTATCCCCTGCATAGCATCCTAGCTTTTGCATGGAAATATTTCCCTAAACCTTTCCCTATTAAGTGAAATTTCCAGGTTCCAAAATTTTAAAAAAATACCTCTCTAAAATCACAAGACCAGCTTATTACTTTGAAAAGTATCTGAATGTTCCTGTCAGATTTTATGAACAAGACTTCTTGCCTACAAAAAGTACTTTGGGTTTAAAAAACTTTGCAAAGGAGAATCAAAAAAATTCTAAGAATCCATAAGCACAAAAACTAAGAGTAATGATGTGATTAAATTATAAAAAGTTCTCTTGAAAGAAACTATAAAGGAAGCAAATGATGCAAGCTATAACCTTCTAAAGTCACCTTTTTATCATGGTGTCTTTTTCCCAACTTCACATTTCCTTGAATTTTAAAATTTAAAACATTTTGAAATTTACTTGCTAAACCATTTTAAGACTATTTTTGCTATTTAATAAATAAATAAATAAATGGCATTGTCCTTTTGCAGCATATCAAAGTTGGTGTGGGCACTTAGATATTTTTCTCAATAAGCTTAGAACACTTTGCAGTTAGTTTCCTGTATGCTGACATTCCCATTCTTCTGGTTTCAGAATGCTGAAAATTCTCAAGTTTGTTATAGCGTATGCTTGTATTTATTATATGGTATAAATGTAATATTATGTTAACAAATCTTGTCACCTTTTCATAACTGTTCCCAAGAGAAAGGCGTCCAAGCCAAGTGCGTGAGTCAAAGTGTATTCCTTCCTCTCCTCTTTATTTGTATGTGTCCAGGCAGTTACCAAACCTCTTTGTAGTGCACTGGATTCATAGCCTGAGTGACGTCAATTACTGCAGGAGATGGAAAATTGCAGTGAATTGCCCTTTAAGACTGCAGAAACTGTAAGACCTTACAGCTATAGCTGTCCTATTTTTATCATCTTTGAGGCTGTTTTTTGAGCAGTGAATGCATTTCAACGTAATCTCAGTATGATACTTCTTATCTGTAGATCTTTGGGGCTTAAGGGTTCTGAGAGTGTTCTATTATTTCATAAAATAATACTGAACTAGATGGTGATGTGAATAATGCATATTATGCTGGAGACAAAGCATATTTCCTGGGTTTTGTGGGACCCATAGTAATAATACTGATCCACTTGTATAGCAGTAGGGAATTCTCTTTTCTGGAGTTGAAAAAACTGAGTTTCTGTGCCGTCAGTGCAAGGATATGCACTGATAGGCTGGGCACAGGGAGAACAATTGCACTGTTCTGTCTGAAGACTAAATTTACCTGATTTCATCAATATGCCTTGCAGTTTCTCATATCTGCTTGTCTTAGCCTCCTTAAAAGATAGAAGACAAAATCACAGTCATTAAACCTTCATACTTGGAAGAATTACAGAAAGAATTAAAAAAATGTTTAGTTTATAAAAAGTCATAGGAAAGAATGGGAAAAGATGTCATGAGAAAGACCTGTTAAATGCATTGTCTTTGTTGATGTGGATTTACAAAGTCTAATACTTAGAGAACCAGTGCATTTTGTGCATTGTAGGTGAATTTAAGAAATGGAAAAAATGTTTACAATTAGTCTGAAGTCTAATCTCTGTAGTATGAAGGAAATAAGATTATTTATTTTATTAATCCAGTACCCAAAAATGTAAAACATTCTTGGTAGAGAAATCAGCAGATATACTATTTTTTTAAAGAGACTGAGTGACAATAGTAGTTAAATATGTGGAATGGATAAGACAGAATTATAGTACCACAAATGAAAAATTCATTATTACTCTAAGCCTTTTTCTTTTTATTTAATGTACTTGTGCATCTTTGCAGGAAAGAGAGACAGTCATTGGCTAAACTTTGGTAGCCATTCCTTGGAGATTGCAAAAGCATAAATTATTTTCAGAAGAGTTGGGGTTGGATGACTAAGAAAAAAGGTAAACAGAGAAGATAAATAAGTATGATGGTTTTCAGAGAATTAAATGAAGTAGGCTGGAGTATTTTTATATGTTTAGGCATCCTAAATTTTCATATAGTGAAGCTTTTCTGTGCCAGTACTGCAGTCTTGTATGAGTAAGCAAAGGCTGCCTCATGGATCCTGTGTGCCTTTCAGCTTCTAGCAGCACAGGACTAAAGTATGTTTGTGGATCATATGCTGGAAACACCTTTAACCATCTAGCTGAGTATTTAGGAAAATAACTTCTCATTTGGAGAGCTGAAATTAAGAGGATTGAGGACAAAAGATTAGCCAGATGGCAGAACTGGGAGAAGCTACTGTGAAGTAACTGTGATGTTTTTGGAGAAACAATCAGTGCACAAGAGAAGGTACAGAAGAAAGCAAGAAAAGGTGGGGAGGTACTATCATGAGTGTAATAGAGAAACTGATAGAGAGCACAGCAGTAATAACAGATGAGTGTAACAAGGGAGGCTGAGTTATAGGAAAGTGAAACTTGATTTTGGTTTCCTGGCCATTTGAACTAATGTTAGTTTTTCTCTTCAGTGCAGTTTTGTTCCCCCTGCTTTAGTTTGGTGATGTTTTTTTTAATTATTTGTTTGTTTATGTTGGTTTGGAGGGTTTTTTGTTGTGTGGTTTTTTTTTTGGTATTTTTGGTTGGCTGAGGGTTTTTTGATAGTTTGATTTTGGTGTGGTTTGGTTTTGTTTTTTTATCCTCAGGACATAAAAGCTAGGACACAGCTGAGGTGTCTCTGGAGCCTATTTAGGCTCTGGTCATCTCAGAAGGCAGTAGTATGGTACATGGTTCTCCACTGCTCCAGAAGGAATCCATGCAATTATTAACTGTTCCTGGAAGAAATTGTGACAAAATCATGATGTGGGTCCACAGGTTTTTTTTCTGCACTGTCATTATGGAATCTGCATTTCTGCCTGCTGGACTGCCGTGTGTATCACATTTCCTTTCACACACTTGTGTGAAAATGTGCAGAGTCCCAGTTGTGCCTTAAGCCTGAATGCTCAGTGAGGCATGTATTGGTGGTGAAAGCTAAATATACTGGAATGTAAGAGGGACTGAAACCCCAGCAAGGTCTAGCAGATGCCTATGCAGCATTGGATACTGAAAGCCTGACCCTGTGACAGCCTTTGGCATGGACTGCAGATTAAGGAATGCAGCTGCTGAGGAATTCAGTAAGCAAGTAAGCTAAAAAAAGCAAGGCAGGATTCTGTTGACTTTTTTTTTTTTTCTGAGGAACCTCACCAGAATTGAGCATTCTTCCTAAAATACTGATCTGGAAAACACCAGTAAGAATATACCTCCATATTTTCCAAATTATTCTAAAATCTGAAATTATACTTCTATATTATACTACTATGTTGTGTTACATGTGTTCTAAACAAATATGAAGGAAGATTAATGACCAAAAGTTTATGCAAGGCTGATTTTTGGACTCTCTGTAAAGGCTCACTTTAATTTTGTTTCTTATTTTTTTAATGCATTGTCCAAGATAAAACTGAAATATAGGAGGAAGTGTGTTCATTTTCCTCAAAATACAGAACTGCATTTCCTTCAGGTGGTAGCAGCTTGCTTGGGATAAATTCATTCCAGTGCCCTAGATAATGAGGATTAAAATATTTGAGTGAAATAACAATACCAGTAATCAAGACCACAGATTAAGGTTTACCTGTATTACTATCATATAAATCCTAGATATAAGTCTAGGTGTCTGTTTAGATCTGTTAGTTATAGTTAGAATTCAGATACCTATAGCATTGTGGGAACTTCCTTGATCTAAGTGAGAATATTAAAAACTATATATTAAAGTATTTTCATTCTACCTACCTATCCTTTCAATTTAATAAGGGCACCATTAGATTTCAGTGTGGAAAAGGCAAGAAGGAGAAACCTTTTGGACATCATTCCTTCACAGGGTTTGGGACATTAAGATTAAACTAAGTAATATTAAGACATTTATAATTCTTCAGACTTTCCTTCATTGCAATAGATTTCACTAATTTTAATGATGCAAGTCAAATAATCCTCCCAGGTGCTATGCACATAAAATCCAATTGTGAGCACTTATCCCAGAACACCTGATTAATGAGTGCCACAGGGAGCACCAATTAGGCAAACTGCATTCCAGATGGTGCAGCCTCTGACTTTGGATATTTGCTTAAAATGATGTGTAAAAATTATTAAATTTTTCTGTGTAAAAAAAATTATAGTGGAAACCTTGCTGCTGTCTAAATATAGTATCTAAAAAGTAAAGGATTTTAGCAATTTGCCTGGACTTTAGTTTTAGAAAGCACAGGCAATGCATTGAGTGAATTCCTGACGCTGAAGCACTCATGGCAAATGCACAGTAGAAACAAGTTGCTTCCCAACTCAGTTTATAAAGATCAGTTCAGCAGCACTTAGAGCATTTGGTTGCCTGAGTGTGAAAAAAGCATTATATACCTCAGGTGTGCTTTATCATCATAACATGATTATAAGACTCTAAAGTTATGCTTCTCTGTTTTAGTCCTCTAAGAGATGTTCTTCCTCTTTCTACACTTAGACCAGAGTGGTGTAGTAATACTGTCTGCAGGTGTGGATTTGAAAAGTCCTCTACTAGAATAAGCAGAATGCAAAGATCAAACAGCACAGTGTAATTTTTCCCCTCATTTCTTAGTTTGCTGGCTCTCAGAGCAAGGCACATCAAGTGTGAATGTGCATTGTGGAATTTGTGGTTTGTTGCATGAAAATTCTGACATCCCTTGGTTTCTTGATGTAAAACCACAAAAATGTTTAGAACCTGTTACAGAAGCAAACAAAGGGAAGAAATCCACTGTATAGGAAACAATCCGCTTATGTTAATGTTATGCTTTAATGGACAGAGGGAGAAACAAACTGATTTATTTTTCCTCCTTAGGTTCTGTGTGTAGAAATGACATTTGTAGAAGCTTTTCAGTGCTTTGAACCATCACTGAATGTCAGCTGGATCTTGTGCTCTTTCTGCTTGAAATGTGCTGAACTATGGTGAGGGGGGAGTTCAAGGGCAGCCTAAATTTATACTTCTTCAGGGATATCACTGTGCCATTTTATGGAACTTCATTAGAGAAGGGAACTGATTTTTGTCTCAACAAACTTCTACAACGTTCAGTTCTTTGAGCTTCTATAAGGAAATGTATTTCCTGCTTCCCATCTCCCTAAGCAGAAGTAATCCGAGTGTTTCTCTTGTTTTCCTTGTCTGACAACTTTGAAATAAAACTGTAAAAAAAGAGCTGCACAATACAGTACAAAATTACTTTTCAGTGGAAACTTTTCCACAGTGAACCAATCTTCCTATAATATATATCAGATAGCATATCTCTCACTATACAGAGTTTAGAGAGATTTCTGATTTTCAGAATACATTTTAGAAATATAGTTCACTCTGGTGTGGTTTTGGGTTGGTATTATTGACAGATCTGTTCTGAATGTTACCTTTCATGTATTTAGAGTTTATCAATAGTCTAATTTATCCCAGTGTTTTTTCTGAATATTGAATTTATTCCATTTGGTTTATATTCAATGTCTTTTTCTCATTTTTTAAAATTACCTTTCCTGTTTCCCATGGCTTTTTAGTGACAACTACTTATGGCTTTGAGTTTTCATTGGCAGTTTGATATGCTTTTCTAAGATGCAGTTTATCATGCCCAGTCCCTCTCAAAACATCTAATTTATCTATATTTGTTTCTCTCCTTATCCAGTACTTACCCCTTAAATACAGGTGTGAAAACTAATAGCAAGCAAGTCATAGCTGACTTCTTAATGTGTATTGAAGAACATGAGACAATAAATACATTTAAAGTGGGTTAGGAGTTTGGTTTTAAGGTGGATGAACAGCCCAAATTTAACCTCACTTAATCCAGGCAATACTTTGTAGAGGTAAAAACTAAAGTTAGTAATTAACCCAAATCATATAATTTCTGTCCTCTTCATACCACAATTCCCTTGACACAGAAGCTGTGTACCATCCTCTAGCACATATTCAGATTTCACATGTAAACTCTGTTTGAGAGCTGTTGTTTTTCTGCACTCTCAGTACTAACGCTGTTTAGAATTGTTTCTTTTTTTCAATCACTTAGTATCAATAAGTCACATTTTTAAACTGGTATTCCTCTTCCTGTACTTGTGGAATGGTTTTAGAATACTTTGTTGCAGTATACCAGGATTTGAAACATAAGACTTCATCAGCATGAAACAGATTTTTCCTAGACTGAATCTTGCAGTACTTCTCTTTGCAGGTAAAGTCATAAAAAAAGAAAAGGTCCCGCCCTTTTTAATTTATTACATTTGGACTGCCATTTTACTATCTTTCCTTAATAGGTGTAAGTGTCTACATAAGGTTCTAGGAGGTAGTCCAAGTGTGTCACTTCCTCTACATCATATTCTATTATTTCTGTTCCCTTTGTAATAATGCCTTTCCTAGAAGAAGATGTTACTTTGTTAACTTTAGAAACTTTTGTCATGTTTGGGGGCAGATGTGTTGTGTATGGGTGTGCTAACAAATATATAGTTATATAATTCAGTTTAAATTCTTTTCCAAACAATTCAAGAAAAGTTTGTGAAAGTAACACTGCAGCTTGAGTAATGTTGTCCACGAGATGTACTTACACCAGTTTCAACTGAACTCTTTCAGAGCTTAATGTATACAGGTTTTTTCAAAGACCACAAGACTTCTGAACTCTCTCCTTGACATTTGATCAGTGTTGGATGATCTGAAAAAGAGGTTCTATTCATAGCTGTGCAAAACATGTTGGGTTTATAATTTTTTATAGAAGACTTTAATCTCCTTGCCTTTATGTTCATTGAATTTTGGTCTGTGTTTGGATTCAGCTGGATCCCAGAACTCCAAGTAAAATATTGGTTTCACCCAATTTCACACAGCAACCATGCAAAACCCACAAATTTCTGACACGTTTTGATGTGAAACCATAACGTATCTTGGCCCAAGTTCATACAAAAGCTATGTGAACCTTTCAGTTAATGTGGGCTGTGTTCCCAGTTTGTAATGAAACATTAAACCAAGCAGGTTTTTTGCATGCCTTAGTATGTGTTGTACATGTTTTGTTTAGAACCCATGTCAAAACATTTCCGATACCTTAAAAGCAAGTCTGTTCTTCTATAGCCTTCAGTGTATAATTGCTTTTTCAGCTGAAACCGAAGAAAGAAGTTGAGCTGAAGCCCTCTGAAGGGAAGCTGCTGCCAGAACGTCTCCTATTCGGTTACTGTGGGTCAGAATCTCACTCTCTCTTTCCTCATTAGTCAATTTACTTCAGCATTAGTCTTTGTTCATGATTTCATAGGAAAGAAAAATAGGGCCCTGCATATTCTACTGTGGTTTTGCTTCAGCTGTTAGCTGGGTCATGTCCCACTCACTGTTGGTTCAAGGTTTTAGTGGGACAGTTATAAATTCCTGCTTATTTTGAGTCCAGTGTATCAGTAACTAAAATCTTCTTTTTTGTTATTTCAAATATTATGCTTATTAAGCATGTATTCTCATGGAGAGTGAGAGAAGGTAGTTAAACAAAGGCCTTTGATTTAATCACTTGTTTTGTGATCCAAACAGTGTGAGATATTGCATATAATATCAAGATAAAGCAAAAGCTACAGGTATTTTCACCAGTGAAAAAATATGATCCAGTTCTATGAATCATTATCTATCCTTTTTATTTTTTTTTGTGCTGACATCTACAAAGATTTTGCTGATTGTGAAATATATTGTTTTCTTTGTTATTCTCTTTTAAATCTATGGCATTACATTAATCTATAGTATTACATTCCAAATGAATTAATTCTGCTACAAGTTCTATTGAAAACTGTGCCAGTCTCTACAAATCTTGTGGCATTTAAATTTGATTGAGTAAGGCTTTCCAAATTTATAATTTTATTCAGTTTATAAAAGCAGGTATTTGTTTAACCTTGCAAAACTGCTAATTTTTCTTAGAACAAATTTCTTTTTTTAAATTACTAGGGATTTTTTGCAAGTTCCCGTTGGACTAAAAATAAGTTAAAAAGACATGCATTTGTTCTGAAAAAAAAATCCATTCTTTTTATTTAGGAAAATCTCTTCTTAAAGCTATCACTAATGGCCATTGTGACTAAGTGAGGACTATAAGTCTTGACACTTTTATCCAGTCTATCATTTTAGGCTTAGATTGTGCTCTGCTTGAGGAGGAGTCAACTTTATTTTCTTGTTTCTGCTTTTCCAAGTACAAAGGATCTCGGCCTGTTACTTGTTCATACATGATCTGTAATCATGCAGTGACACTTGCTAAATTCAGCAAAACAAGAAGTGAGCTTGAAAGCACATAATAGGGGTTTCTGATGGTTTGAAGCAAGCAGTGCTGAAACCTGCTTATCTTTTAAGTCTCAGCTAAAATAAAGTCAGCATTGTTTATAAGAAGAGAATCATGTTACTCAGAAGTCCTGATAAAAGTCTCTTATGAAAAGCTCACAGAGGTAAATTGCTGTTACTGGTTGTGGGGCCTTTTTATTTCATAGGAATGGAGTTCGAGTAGCATGTAATTATGAACAAAGAACATCTAGCTGATGTTTTCCCTTCTCTCTACCAGCAGGTGAGATTTCATATACTTTCCCTTTTTTGATGAATACCAAGATTACTCTTCAGTGCCATTCATGAAGATAATTTACACAAGTTTTTCTTGCTTACAGTAATTCTTGGGGTAATACTGAAGTTTTTTGTATTTTTGTTTTACTGAGAATTCCAGTGGTATCAGTAGGTCTGTCTATAAGAGCACTTTGTTCTAATTGATCTCTCATTCCTGTATACCTCATCTACATGTATATTTAGGTCATTATTTGAATAGATATGGTTGCTTTTCTTCCTATGCATCAGAATGCTGACCCTGCTCCAGGTTCAGTGTAAAAAGAGTTTTAATGCTGATTTTAAACATTAAGCAAGGTCTAATATCTGATCTTGTATTTTGTTCTTAGAAGGCTAAATCCCACCTAACTAATAGTCAAAGGTAAACAGATTCCACAGAAATCAAGGGTGTTCTCCTTTGTGACATTGTTTTGCTCCTGCAGAGAGAAAGTAAACATTATGTTCATTTGCTTTGGTTAGATACTAGATATACTGGACCAAAAATGTATTGTTTTGATTTGATGGCATTTAGATTGAATTCCAGGAATTTCCTATTCCGTTTTTGACCCAAGTCTTAGAAGGAAGACAAAGGAAGATGGAAATAAATAAAGCATTCAGCTATGCCAGCATCATCAAAATACAGATTTGCTTCAGCTAGCTAACTCCAGTAGCTCTTTCTGGATGGGATTGATACTTCCTTATGTTCCCCTTGTGAGTGCATCTTGCAGCACTCTCCCTGTAGCATTGCTGCACAGGAAAACCCTGTTACCACCTCCATTATTTTTTGCTGCTCAAATGATATCGTCAAGGGGAGACCCAGAGTAGTCAAACTGGTTCCTCTACTCATGTCACCTACTTTTGATACAACCCTTCAGCATTTATGTGAGAGCTGTAGTATCTGCCCTTCTGAGGCTGAAGAGAATTGTTGTGCCTACTCCATATATTCTACTCCTATACTATAGGTCATATTCCAGACATCCTTTTCTGTTGTACTTCTGTTCCCTGGATGACTTTTTTTGCAGTTGATGCAAAATTTGCATCAACAAATTTGCAGTTTGAGAGTGCTTTTGGGTTGTTTTGGTTGTAATTATTATTATTAGTAGTAGTAGTAGTAATATAGATCCTATAGCTACCATTTTAAAGGCAGTCTCACCATTCTACTGTATGTAGCATTGAACAAACCATAAACTAATAGATGTTTAATGGTAATTATTGAATTCATCTTTAGTAAAGCTTAATAATTATTGTGATTATGTTATTAAGTGGAACTCTTCAGTTAGCTCATAATAAATAATATGATTTAGGTATTCAGTAAAGTATCAGAAAAAAATCACAGCACACCTCCAATGTGTACACAACTCTAGTTTGATGATTAGTTCCCTTGGGATTGCTACTGGCTGGAGCAATGTACTGTAATTAAATAACTAAATTATAATCAATCTGAAAAATGTAATACTGAATTATCTTAAAATAGTATAAACCCAAACCAATCAAGCCGAGAAACTAATAGGCCAAACCAAAAATGATAATCTGCTACTAATTAAGATGACATGGAGACAGGCAATTAAAAACTAATTGCTAGCTGACTTTTTCATTTTTAAAAAAGGTTTTGATGCAGTTCATTTAAACTGAGTTTGTTTTGAATGTCTACTGGTATTTTGTTAAAATCTAGTGTTAAAGAAGAGGATGTAAAAGTTTAAATCTGGCATTCCCAGATACTTTGTTTCTTTCATACTAAATTTAATTGCACATGCAGTATACAACAGTACTGGGACAGAAGTTTTGCTAGTGTGCTGTCCCGTATGTTGAATTTACTCATTTAAAGTGATAGATTAAGTCTAGAATTCTTTTTTCCAGCTTTGCTCAGACCAGTAGCTAATTGAAATTTGGCAGTAGAACCATGGGTAAAACATTGGTGTGATATTCTTCAAAAAGCAATATAAGAGTTTAATAAAAGGGCCTGTTGCTTGATTTAGGAATTAAGTCTTAATTCTCTGCTACTTTTTATTGTTTCATTCAACCTGTTACACTTAGTGACATTCATTAATAATTTCCTATAAATGAAAGACTTTCTAAATTACTTTCTCTCATTATAAAATGTTTGAATGCATTTATTGTGACAGATGGTCAAACTTCTTGTCCAATAGATGTTTCTACATGACAATTAAATATCGTCAACATGGTGAATGACACTTCATAGCTTTTATCTTTTAGAGAGGTATGGAGATTTTTATTCCATCAGCTTCACATGAATAATTAAAACAAAATATAGGGAACTTATTTCTTCGGGGGCTTAGGCTATTTTAATTGCCATACACCTAAAATTTTCAGGGCTATCCTCAAATATTGGTACAGACACACACTGTTGCCTTCAATTGACTGAAATTACTATAAGCTAGTTGTTTTCTGGCCTGCACATACAAAGAACTCAAACTTAACCCAGAAATTATAGAAGCCTTATCTTTTGTGGTGCTCAGATTCTAAGGTATCTGTATTTACAGAGTTTGAACACACTCTTGGCATTTTTGAAAATCAATGAGCATTTATATTTCTTAATCATAAAAAGACAGCCAAAGTAGTGTATGTTGACTACAGCTCAAAAATCACTAAACTACCAGTCAGAAAAAAGGCTGGCTTTCAATTTTATTTAGAAAAAATAAGAAATCAGAAATTAAGAATTAAAAAAAATATAATTTTCCTTTGCTCTTTTAAAATAGAAAATTGAAATATATTTTATCAATTTCTGTTCATGTGGGAGAAATTGTATGTGTAAATATGCATATCAAACATATGCAGAATGCATTCTTAAATTTAAAAGGCATTCTTTGTGTGTTTGGAATTTTCATTCCATAAGGCTAAATATTTCAGCTTTCTGTGGCAAGATGGTAAGAGAATCTGGCTCTTCTCTTAGTCTGGCTAAGAGAAATGTATTAAACCACTACAGCATACAAAATTAATTTTCTGTAAGCATAATTTTAAAGCATTTGTTTTGAAATCCATATATTCTGCCAGTGCCAGTTAAAGCAGTTAACTATGCCCTTCAACAGTCAAGTAAATAACAGTATTGATAATGATAATGGTGTTGTAGCATCTGTTCTTAGGCACTGCATCAAAGAATAGTAGAATCATTTAGGTTGGAAAGCACCTCTAAGATCACTGGGTGCAAACACTAACCCAGCACTGCCAAGTAAATCACCAAACCATGTCCTGAAGCGTCACATCCACACATCTTTTAAATACCTCCAAGGATGGTGACTCAACCCCTTCCCTGGCATCCTGTTCAACTGTTTAAACACATTTTCAGAGAAGAAAAATGTCTGTTCTTCTACAGTAAATACCTGATCTGCACAGTTGTGAGGCTGCCTGTTGGAGAAAAATAATTTGGACAACAGAAATTGTGCAATCATACATAAGCATATAATTGAGGTTAAATGGGATCACTAAAGATAATCTAGATTTAATATAAATTTGATATTAATTTCACTTTCACAAGTAAAGATTTTTCTTGAAATTAAATCAGTCTCAAAGGGTAGCTATTTTACATTTAGCTATTTTTTGTTTATAGTGAGACAGTAGTAGACAATATTAGATAATATGGAAATATGCACTAAAGCAATTGTACTGTTATGAAATCAGTATCAGTCAGTGAGAGAAAATCAAGCTTACTGTAGATATTTTACCCTTAGGTGCACTACAGACAAAAAATAGATGAAAATAATCTTAGCTTGGTCTTGACTGAAAGACTGAAAGAAGTAATGGCTATCAGAAGGTATACTATTGGCATATTTATGAAGAAGAAAAAAGATTAGGTTTTTAATATTTGAGATATATCTATCAGAGCCACAGATGCATGTTTTCAGATAAATACAGATTTGCTAGAATGCATTGTTTTGTTAAAATATACTGTCTAGATGTGGTTTTTTTTTATTTTGAAAAGGTAGATAATGGCCTGCTTTCTGGTCAAAGATTAGTTTATTCAACTCCTCACTGAGTTTGAACCAAAATACAAATCATGAAAAATTTTTTCTAAGCAGGGCCTTTATCCTTGCGTCTTCATTTTGCCTTAATCAAATGTGTAGGCTGACTGGGGAGGGAGGAAAAAAACCAAAATTTTAATTACTCCTTTCTTAGGTAAAGGTGTCTGAAGTGGATGTGGGGTGTGTAGCAGTGAAGGGGCCTTGATCCCAGCTCAGGTGGGTGCAAGAGTGACTGCCAGAGTGGATCCTGAATGTTTGGACAGGGAAGTGTGCTTAATAATTAGGAGTTTACAGAAATACTTCTACTTCCACAAAAAAGAGTTGCATGCTATATTAGGGTCATGCTCTTTATTTTGGAGTTTGGAAAATATGGGACAGTTTTTTGGTTTCAGTGGAAAATGGTGACAGTATTGTCCCTCTACTGTGACATCATTAGAAAGATGCTTGGGAAAAAAGTGGGGTTTGATATTTTCCCTGCTTTATTTTGGTTCCTGAAATCAGCTGATGGAAGTTTTGTACTTAATACAATGACTGTAGCTGTCTCCTTGCCCAGTATTCAAAACATTCCAATAGGATTATACATATATTACGTATGTGTATATATATATTATTATTATTATTATTATATACATATATTTTTGTACAAAACAACTAACTAGGTAATACAGGACTTGGGATTCTGCTGCATTGCCTGTTTGAAATATTTTTTTTCCTTCATAAATACCAATTGTTGGTTTAATAGTGCTCCTTCTGAAATTAACTGTGCCACTAACTTTGGGAAATTTAACATCATTGAAAATTCCTGTCCTATGATACTATTGTTGTTGTGTTGAGTAGCATTTGAAGGTAAATTTATTAATACAAATATGCCACCAGTTTTCTGTTTTCAAAATATGAAAAAATATATGAAGAGAAAGGGGGAATTTATTAGAATATGTTAACTTGTACATATGTAAACCAAAACATTTTATCTTCTCTGTTTTTGAGGAATTCATTAGTGCTACCACCATTGCAGAAGTAACCAAAATCAATGTGCTTTGCTTCTTATTAATTGCTTCTTACTCCGTTTATGCTTCTGCTTGATTGTTTTACTCCTTCCAACCTAAGAAATTACTTTGGCCATTGTACGAAATGTCCAATATTTCAAAGGCAGTTTGAGGAAAGAAATGCATGTTTGCCAAGCATAAATTATTGAAACTTACAGCTTGATTGGATGCCAGAGTTGGGGGCATGAAATATTAAACTCTACCGTTTACTTCTTGCCAGTTGCTTAATGGATCCACACCAACCTGCTCCAGAGGAAAAGATTAGTTATTGTAGTAAATGCCATTCTCCCAGCTTTTTCAGTGATTATGGAGCCAGAGTAAGCCGATTCTCAATACCTAAATTTTATTTCTCACAGTCATAAATTTGGTTTATAAGTGATGAAACAAAGAATAATAGGTGCCCTAGCTCTTGTGTAAAAAAACCCAATCAACCAACCAACCAACCAACCAACTTTTCAAAAGCACATTATTATATGCAGCATAGTTACTATATGCATCTATAGTGACAATCATTTAGCTTGATCAAACACAATAAGGCTCTTTTCCAATATTGAGACGATCAATAGTTAAAGCCTTGGTATCAAGTCTGGGTATTATGAATACTGTGTGGAACAAAGTTTCCTGCGTGGGCTATGAAAGACTAAGTGAAATCTTGTGGTATTCAAAGCAGCCAAAGCACCAAGCAATTTTAAGTTTTCTTTCTCACAATTAGAGCCAAACAAAAGGAAACACAAAGAAAAAAAGTCCAAAACATGTTAAACCCTTATTCAGAGCTGGAGGAAAAATTTCTCCCTGTAGTTAAGGTAGCTAACACAACCTTTTTTTTGGAAAATTAAACATGATTTTTTACTTATTTTGGAAAAAAAAGGAATGTGCTAATTTTGCAGGTGTTCTGATTGAAAAAAAAAAATCTGAATGCCATTTTCTGTCTTACATACTTTATAGAAATGAGCCAATCCCCAAATTAAATGGGTAACTGAGCCTTTAGAGTGAGGTACTGCATTGAAATATGCCTACCAGGGTGCAGAATCTCTTTTGAGAAACAATTTTTCTTGACAGGTTCATCTTGATAAGTGAGCAATGGTGTTTTGATGAGAATAAATACAAATTGATTGGATTTGTATAGAGGGCAGTCTTGGAGCTGTTCATCCCAACCAATGTTGTGCCATCTTGAGATGCTCTTAGAAGTATAATAATAGGCTCTAGGAAGCTTTGAAGTGAAAAAACAGATGATCTAAAAAGTTCAGACACTTCTATGGCTAAGCAGCCACTGGTGGGGAATTTACAGAGTCACAGGGAGTTTTTTTGGGAAGAATTGTCAGTCCAAGGTCAAATTAAGGATGTGACTTTTTAAATTTATTTACCTGCCATTCTTTATTCAGATGCTCACATAATTTTTTCAGTCAAAGAAAAAAAATATTTAAGAGAAACTGACAAGTGGAGATGTGGAACAACAAAAGTCACAAGAGGTGATGGATTTTATAATTGCTAAAGTTTGAAGAGATTGAATAAAACATCAGTGTACAGTTATGGTCTACAAAAGACATTTACTAGGAAACACTGCTAGTATTTTATTATGCTGCAGCTGTATAATCTTATGATTTATCTTTGAATTTTCCCATATGTGACATCAACCCACTTGTCATTGCTACTTGTTTTTCTTGTCGTTTGTTTGCCTTCTTTCAGAAACAGTCTTGAGTTTTGCATTGGTTTTAACCCTTTTTTTCTTTTCTTAGATCACTCTATTATTCAGGTGGTGAGCAATTAGCCTTGATACATAGCTAAATATGCTCACATTCATTTTTCTATGTCCTCTGAAGCAGCAAATATTGCCATCCTCAATGATATTTATGATGGCCTCATCTTCTGCCACCTGGCTTCATTTTACTGACCTGATTGGATATGGTGTGATATAATTCCTCAGTCCCAAGTGCTGCCTCATCACATAAACATAAACAAAAAAACCCCCCGACTATTGGCATTGTTATTTAACCAAGCAGTTCAAATGATGCTCCAGAAACACTCCTGTGCTCATGAATTCAGGTATGACCTGGACTTTAAATGGAGAATCTGGTGTTGCAGTAGCAGTTGTTTATAAACCACGTCTAGTTCCAAACCAGACAATCAGCGTCTTACAGTGGGAGTGCAAGAAAGGGAGATGTGGAAAGAATTTTCAGAGCAGCATCTAATGGTGCCATGGTTACATTTAAGGAGCTTGATACTCTTTGCAGAAGCTCATAATGTTTTAAACATACCCCAAAAGACTGAACCACTGGAACCAAATATTTCCCAAAATGTTGCTACATATTGAAATACAAGGTTAATGACTCCCAGCTTCTCAGATGTGTAGCTCTGTATGTGTGCTTTTGTCTATACTTTACAATTGTTCTGTTCACTTTTAGGGTGTCACTATAAGTTTTGAACAGTAGCATGGAATATTGTGCTGGCAACTCTCTAGATGCCTGAGGGTAGCAAAAAATTCCATATTTCTTTGAATTATTTCCAATACACCTATTTGAATTCTCCATTGGATAAAAATGAAACCTTACCATTGATGCATTAAGACCTTTCGGTGTGCAGTTGTGGATGGAAAACTGAGAAGAAAATACCTGAGAGTATCTTATTGTCTTTGAAAGCTATGCTGTGTATTTTTTGTCTCTGTGGTCTCTGTCTGCTTTTGTAGCAGTTAAAATCAAGCAAACAAAGCAACCAAAAAATACAGAAGTATATTCCCCCAAAAGAGCTATAGATGGTATTGATGATGATTTATCTTCCATTTTTTCCTCGTTTATTTTTTTTTCTTTCATCTACAGTATCTCATTTCACCTCTCTATTGAACAGTTTGTCTTCCTCACCTCTCCTAATGACTTTCTCACTTCTTGTGTTTTCCTTTTTTTTTCTTAATACTATGACTGACATCTCTGACGTTTGCAGAGATGTTTATATAAAAGATATATGGAGGACTTCTCCCAAACTAGGCCTGCAGTTCATATATGCAAAGGACCCTACACACAGTGACTTTGCATGAGGTCTAAAGGCCCCCCAGGTCTTTCTAACAATCTTTATTACAAATGCTACCTAACAGAAAAAATATAACCAACTATTTTTTGACAGTAAGTCCATGTTTTATAAAGAGTCTGGTGCTGCATATAACGTGTGTGAGGAATTGTATGTATACAGAGAAAAAACATTAATTTTCTAAGATCTGTGTTCGTAGGGTAAAATTCTTTATGAGAACTTTGCTTTTTACTGAACTATTTTTAAACCAAACAGTGTGGCCATAAGTGATAACAGATATTGCTGATTGGAGATAAAATATAAAATGTTGCTGCAAAGAAAGTACAAGTAATATTTTATTAATGTCAATTTTCTTTCTTTCACCTCATATATCTAATTATGGTGAAAGAGAAATGAGCCCACTTTTCATGTAAGGTTATTAACTTGACAGTGTCCCTTTAAGTAGTGAAGATGTGCAGAGTAGTTAGGAATGTGAGATACTGTAGGGTACCAAATGTGTGATGTGATGTTGCTAGGCAACTCCCGTATTGTTTTAAACAAACCACATAGAGCTGGCAACAGCTGTCAAAGCTCTTGGCTCTTGACAGTAACACAGACCTCAAAAGAACTTAGAAGAAAGATCTTCCAAAATAAGCTCTAATATACAATGCAACCCCATGGTGCTAGCAAATGTGTGAACCTATTTGTTAAGTTAGCAGATACAGTTACCTGTTACAATTCCATAACCAAATATTTTATGACAACTATGTAATTTGTTTACATATATTTTTAAAAAAAAACCAACCCCAACTGGTAGTACACCAATTTGTCTGTTAAAAAGAATGCCTTTCAGAGCTTCCAATGGTAGCAAATCTCTTTGCATGTATTCAACGAGCGTCTTATGTGTGCAGTCAAGAAAGGCAAAATGTTACATAGAGAATAGCCATGTGTATATGTCTGTGGATTTTTTCCTTTTGTCTGCTGTTGAATTTTGTATATTTTGATATGTCAGAAACAGAAGTGAGATCATTTTTGTCACTATTACAGTCCATAAAAATTGATTTAAGTGTGGCACAGTAACAGCTATCAATATGGCAAAGATTTTCAAAAGGGAACCAGCCCCAAGATTTCAAAAGAGAGCCCAGATCTGTACTGAAATAACCCAAGATGTGTCAAAATTTTCCACTAGGAGATAAGTAGGCCTGTAAACAGCCTCTTGTTGGGAAATACATCCAGAATGCGAAAAATAGAGTAGCTCCTTACAGGTTTTCCACTTCCTCCTGACTGCTGGAAAACGAACCAGCTTAAATGCAGCAGTGGGGCAGTGCTGAGCTTCTGCTAATGCTCCTTTCTTAGTGCAGCATCAGAGTTCACATGCAGCATCACACAAGCTTGTCTGGCTGGCTGTTGCATTATTCACACCCGACCAAGGTGCAGGTGAAGTCAGCGTCTAAGTGTCCGGGTATTCTCCTCATTGCTGTGTGAATGATCTCACCATCGCAGTACTGGCAGCAACCTCGATTTATGTCTGCCTGTAATTGTTCAGTTTTCTCTATTCTGGTCAACAAAGCACAGACTTGAATGCCCAGCTAGTTAAAGCTGTTACAGGAATCTTCTGAGCTCTAGAGACGCTCTCTGTGGCAAAATGAATGCTTAAATATAGAGAACAGTTGTTTTTCAGGTTGCTGCTCACCCTACAAATGACAGAGTAGCAAAGATTTAGCCTGACTGCCCTAGACCCTGGAATGCTTTTCTACTTTGTTTGATGTTTTTCTCTCTATCTATCCAGTTAAGATTTTAATTCCACCCTGAACAGAGAATTTTTTCCAATATAAATTTTGTCAAACCTCAGCCTCATCTTTTGGAAAATTTCAGAACATGAAAATAGGGGTTCAGACTGAGTTTACATAGCATGATATCCTGACTTAAGGGGTGCATATACTGATGCCTGAAGAAGAATAAAAAACAATGTAAGGGGATACAAAACTTTGTCAATGTATTCCCTTGTTCTCTGACTATACCTTGGCTAGCAGGATTTCCTGAACTTTATATCATTTAGGTATTTAGCTATTTAGTGTTGATATGGTTCCTATTTAGTACTATTTAAAAGTTCACTTTGCAGACTCTTCCTCTGAATCCACAAAGCTCTGCATCCACGATGTCTGGCTAGGATTTGCACAATTCAGTGTAGCAGTGTGCAATGAATCACAGCCTTTTGTTCCAAGCCTGTACCTCCTAAGTTTCACTTGATCATGCCCAGTGCTCATGTAGACAGAGGCAGCAAATAATCTAGTCAGCTCTCCATCAGATCTTTGCAATTTATGTTTTTGTAGGCTTCAAACTCCTCTTTACTCAAGTTGAAGAATCCTGGACTACCTATTTGTTGATATGGAAAGTGTTACTTATCTTTCCCTGGCTTTTTGCAGTTCTTTTATGTCCTTTTTGGGAATAGGAGAGAAGGATATTCAAGGGTTACAAGACATATGTATTTTACTCTGGTGTAATGGTTTGGGGTTTTTTCCATTTTTCTTTCATAGTAATTCCTGGAATTTGTGTTCCTTATATTATACTATTATGCTAATTATACTGTATGCTATATATTATACTAATACTATGCCTAGTATTAGTCCACTGTTGATCATGACAAATTGCTGTTTTCCTGCCCCAAGCTATTTCATTACAGCAGTAATGTTCAATTCTTGCCCACAGTACAGATTTATCACTTTTCCAGCAACATTCTTTGACAACAGCCAATCTAACTGTTCATTTGTTGCTGTTTTCTCCAGCTTCAAAAGGAGTGAAACATTCTTTAAAAAAATTAAGTATTGATTGAGGGAAGAGGAGGTCATCCAAATGTCTTTATCTGTCAACTGCTATCTGTGAAAGCAGGGTTTTGCCTCAGCGGGATCAAATGGAGGGCAGCAATTCAACCTGAAGTCTCTGTGGGAATGTTACAGAATATTTGAACATCTGCTTTGAGAACCTACTCAAAAAATAACCATGCACAATAGAGAAGGAGCATATGGGCTGTGTGCTGAAGACCACTGGTAATGCTGCTGGCACAACCAAAAGAGCAAATACCTCATATAGGTTACATGGAGGTTCTCCATTCAATAATATATATTTATAATATATAAAAGTGATTTTTTTAATAATAGTACAGTAGTTATGAACTTATAGATAGGCAAATGATCACTATGATGTGGAAGTTGATGGAAATTTAAGTGCCCTGAAAATTAAGCAGAAAATATCCATATATAATAATATTTATATTGATGTTATAATAATAATGTTTTCTCTGTTGTTTATTTGGAACTAGTATTTTGGTATTTGCAATTTGGCTATCCTGCATTTTGTTTCTGCAGGAAGATAATTAAGGAAATAGAAAAAAATGGAAAAAATACCACAATTCTTATGTAATGGGAAGATGGCTATTACCAGATGCTCTCCCAATATAAATCAGAGCCTATTTCTCAGGCCTGCTGAAAAATAGAACTTTGCTTCATCCCTTGGTTTTGGGTCTCCAGCATGGACAGAAGTGTTGCAAATTCTGTTATATTATTGGGGTCTGTCTACACATGTAGACTGAGTTTTTTAATGTAGCATGAGTTTTCAGGCTGATGTACAAGAAAATGTATTTATGGCTTTAATTCTGTGTACTGTACTATCAGTGTTATGCTAAAAGATGTGTCAAGTCAGCAAATTTTGATTTTATGGCCTGAGTCATGAGAGGGCCCATTTTCCTTATGCCAATTGAGGCAGTTTTTGAATGTATTTCAGTTTAGTCATTCATGGTTTGTAAATACTAAATTTGGTTTAGCACTGTTTTAATATAGTTTCAGAAAATAATATGCTTTGGCTTTATAATTGGACACAATTAGACACAATGTGTGAATTACATGGTTCTAGATATTAAATGTATACAGGAAACTGTACACATACATTGACATTGAGTGTCTCCTTTTGCAGAGGTTGAAAAAGATTTTTCTATTACATTTTTTCTGTGATGCAAAGATAATTATATGGGGCTTAAGGTTTAGGCTTCTGACTTTGAAGGACTGGTTACATAAGTGAAAGATTGAAAAGGATTACGGGCTAATATTTTCTCTGAGAAACTTCTCCAGTTTTAAGACCACCCTGAGCTTATGTTCAATAAGTAAAAAAAACCAAACATTTATCTAAAAAACTGAGTTACATTTATGTCTACAGTCCTTCCTACTGGCCCAGTTTTCAATTTCCCATCATGGGTTAATATCAACATTAACACAGGCATCTCAGTAAAAGATGTACAAGATGACACTTTAGCCATTCTTTCCTATACTACTAGTGCGATTTGTTGTTTTAATACTTTTTATTCATTTCTGTCATGGTTGTACAAAAGAGAAGACTGTTAGTCTTAATCTGTGGGATACATTTTTTGCCTGAAACACGTAAAACATTACACATTGTCAAACTAAAGCTTGATAAGTAGCAGTAAATTGCATGACATTGAAAAATTACATGACCTCAAGTATCTTTTTCACAGGTTGAATTATCAAGTAATGGTCATCTTTTGCCAAATTCTATTTGAAAATATTTAGATTTCTTTACACAGTTTTCAATAACTACATCTTTTCCACTGGGTTAAGTAACACATCCCTGTGCATGCAAATCTGTCTTTTTATGGACTTTTGATTTGGGTTCTTTTCCCTTTGAACTGAAGATTGAAGAGACGGGAGGCGAGTATTTTCTCTCGTTCGTTCTCAGTTGTTTATTTTTTCTTATCAGCATTACAAGGTACAAGGAGCTATGTGCACTATGATAGAAAAGGGGTAAAATGGCTAACAAAGATCTTCTTCAAGGTCTTTTATATGTCCATTTACCCAATTAACAGGTGCCAACTAAGTTATTTTTATTAGTGACCCAATGACCCAACACCTTTGTGCTGCACTGCGGCATTTTCTACCCAATCACCTACTACTACCCAAAAACCTCTAGGAAAGAACATGAAGAAGAAAGAAGAAGGATAAGAGACAACACCCTAAGTCCTCCATCTTGTCTCCTGCTCTCTAAACTACCTTAAACTCTAAACCTCCACCCATTCACCCAGTGATTCAAGAAACTTTCTAATCTACACATTTACACTTTTCTTATTTAACTTTAGCATTTGTTCTCATGTATCACCATGAAAACATGCCCATGAATTTCATATTATATGAAATTCAGTGTTTCTTTGAATTCTAAAACTAAGTATTAAAAACAAGGGCATACACACTGTATCTCAGACTCCAACACAAATCCTGCTTAATGTAGTAGTATTTGCATGAATAAGCTATACTGCTTTCTCAAGTCATATGAGCTATTAGTATAAATATTTAAACTCTTAAGATTTAACTTACAAATTCAAAAGGAACATTTGCAGCACATACAACATATTGTAAATTTCACAAATTAGAAAAATTCCGATTAACAGATTATTAACTTTGGGTGAAACCTAACTCAGTACACTCAGGAATGTGTTGTTTCTGTCATAATAATGAAAAGAAACTTCAGATATTTACCCTTAGTTACATACTTAGTAGTTTGAAGTAAAAACTTTAAAATGTTAATTGCATTCATCACTTGGTGAGAAATTAGGAATAACCCAAAATATACTCATGCTTCCACATCATTTTTATAGCTAGATGGTTAAAACAGCTGAAGATGGTTTCCCCATAAATGTTACTAATGCCCAGAGACAGAAGTGTACCATTTAATGTGATGCACCACAACCATATTTGGCTTAGTTTTGTTCAATTCCTCTAAATGCTATCACTGAGCGGATTTCTTTTTCAAAATAGGAATTTGTGTCAAAAAAGCTTGCAAAATCACAGCCTGAAATGTCCTTTCCTAATTAAAAAAAACAAAAAAAAAAAAAAATAGTAAATTTGCTGTTTACAAAAGTACAGTGCTGTGAGGAAACCTACCTATCTCTGGGGTACTTCAGCTCAGCACAGTAGATTTAGCTCTCCAGCTCTTCACAGCTCATTTTACTTCTGAGACAGTGCTGTGACAGAGCAGTTCAACAGACTAATTACACTATTTTGCATGCAAGTGGTGAAATGCATAGGTAAATGCCGATTTACCACATTAGCACTTCAGAGAGAAGTGACTTTTTTGAGGATGGAAAATGGAATGAATAAGAGTGTATCAGATTTTAGTTTTAATCTCTCTTGGTTTTTCAGCAGGATCATTAGGAACCTTCTAATTCCAGTTGCAGATATTGAGGTACTGAGTTAATCGGTGTCATATCTAGAAGGTGTTGATTGCTTTGTTCAAATTTTGTGAAACTACAGCAGCATGAATTTTCACCTGTTCTTCAAAAGCTCATTCATCTCCCTGCATGCCTAAAATGCTTACCCTGCTTCAGAGCTGCTAGCACTGAACTCTTTAGACTAAAGAGGGCTTGGATATGCTAATCAGATATCCATCTGCAAATACTCAGCAGCAGAGAGTAATGTGTGAGCCTGTCAGCATTTGTAGCTCTCCAACACTTAGGGAATGAGTAGCCACAGCAGTAGAGCCATTAATGTTGAAAATGAGGGTGTTTGGATGCCAAAGCACTGCTGAAACTCCAGAGATACAACTTAGCTGTGCTGTTTTGAATTTTTGTCATATATCCTCAGTTTTATCTGCTTGGTACCAAACAATGGCAGTTAGACATTCACTAGTAGGAGCCCAATAATGGACAATGAAGAAATGGAAAAATGAAAATAGCTTTTATTTTGACCATTCTCTCAAATTAAAATGGTTCATTTTCCTAGGACTAGCTTGTAAGTACTAAATCTAAAAAGTAGGCTGTTTGCAAAGTAAAATAAATAAAGAAAAAAATCCTAATGCTTGGATGGACAAATAGAGGAAGACTTTGGAGAAAAAACTTATACAAGGAGGATGAATGGACTTTTCCCATTCTCCGATGAAGATAAATTAGATAATGACCAGTTGAGTTGGTTTGTTGAGCCTCTGAATAGGGAGTGAAGTGACAAAAAGAAATGTCAAGATGTGTTGCCATATCGATTACTCGGTTTTAAATTGGGATTTCTGAGAAATAAATGTAGTTATTTACTGCAAAACTATTAGTCATTACAATGTCAGAGGATGTTGAAAGACAAATATTAAGTGTAGTGCATGGCTACATCTCAAAGACCTAATTTGGATCATCTGGCCTTAAGTAACTAAGGTTTAAGAAGCCAAGTTTATAATGTACTAGTGCACTTGAGCAGAATGGTTTTGTGATGCCTTGTCCTTAATGACATTATTATCCGTAGGTACTAAATGCCTTTTAAAAATCTGGCACTTGCTGTTTGATGAGTCATCATGAAGCCAAGGAGATGGAGGGTGTAAAACTGGCTTCCAAAACATACTGACACCATTTTCCATCTTATCCTGTTTGCTACTTGTTGTTTTGTTGAGGTTTTTTTTGGGGGGTTGTTGTTCTTTTTTTCCAGAAGTAACTGGTTGCAGAACCAATATGTGTACTTATAACTACAGAGGAAAAATCACTAAAGAGGGTTTCATGAGTGCTGGGAGAAAGATCTTTACCTCACTGTCTAATACTGTATTTGAAGGATTCCAAGAGCAGTATGAGGGCATAGTCTCCTGGTTTCATTTACTGTTAGTCTAGCCAGTGTATTTATTTACTCACATTAAATATGTCATTATTTGCACACATGTGAATTAAAGCAAACCAAAGACCTTTATTTCTAGTTGTTTATTGACGTCACTGGTTGACAGGGAAACAGAGTGGATGAAATAAAGCATGTCAGTTGCTTGAGGATGACAGAACATGTGTTGATGCGAGATGATTTCATTGCCTTTTACTGCCTAAAAGCCTGTAACTAAGCATTGCAATCATTCTGGGACTTACCAGGTAGGCTCTGCCGGGCTGGGACTTCAGTGGAGAAAACCTATATAAACTATGCTATTCTAAATCTCAACCTTTCAAAAATATGAAACTTACAAAGAGAGACTATTAATAACCCTGGGACATATATTTTAAAATGAATCATTATACACTTCTATGAGCATATTGGTTACCATTCCCACCATATGTTTATACATTCTTGATTCACATCCATCTGGCACAGAAATCTGTCAGAATGTGTTCTAAAGTGATTTGAAGGAACTTAAAAGCCAACTGCAAATTTGTACTCTGCCTTGTGTAGACTATAGGAGAAAAAAAAAATCCTTTTTCAAAATTCAGTGTCGTATTTTAAATAGATTGCAGAACTTAAAAAGTTGTCATTAAGCAAACTTAAAAAGAAGTTGAAATGATTAGTTAGCTATATTTTTTAATCATTATTTGTAAAGCAAGCAAGAGTAACTTGAATGTGTCTTTTGACATTTCTCATGGCAGAGCAGCCTTGTCTTTTACTTTGTTAGTATACAAAAATAACATTTGATATTGAGCTTTAAATATTTAAGAGAAAGCTTTTTTCTTTGGAAGGGAGTATCAGATTGTACAATTAAAAATGGTCACACTTTTTCCATTTGGCAATTAAATTGAAACTAGAATTGACTAATCTATAGTCAATAGGCTTGTATTTTAATGCAGATGTGCTATAGAACAAAGTTAGATCTTTTTCACTGTTGGAGTTCCAAAAATCCTTTCTTATAGTCAGTTCAAATTCATCAAAATTTTTAACCTGACATATGCATTTTGTATTTAATTTTTATTCTCTTCACAACAACCGCATACAGCACTGCAGGTAGGAGGAAGGGTGCCTGGAAAGCTGCCCAGTGAAAAAGGACCTGGGGCTGCTGATCCACAGCAGCTGAACATGAGCCAGCAGTGCCCAGGTGATCAAGACAGCCAGTGGCATCCTGGCCTGTATCAGCAATGGTGTGGCCAAGCAGGAGCAGGGCAGTGATCATCCCCCTGTACTCAGCACTGCTGAGGCTGCACCTCAAATCCAGTTGTGGGCCCCTCAATACAGGAAGGACAGGGAGGTGTGGGAGTGAGAAGCTTCTCTGGGTGCTGCCCCAGAGAAGGGCAATGGAGCTGGTGAAGGGTCTGGAGCACAAGGAGGAGCAGCTGGGGGATCTGGGGTAGTTTAGCCCGGAGAAAAGGAGGCTCAGGGGTGACCTCATCACTCTCAACCACTGCCTGAAAGGAGGCTGTAGCCGGGTGAGGGCAGCCTCTTTCCCAGGCAACCAGCTACAGGACAAGAGGACATAATCTAAAGCCGTACCAAGGGTGGTTTAGGTTGCACATTAGGAAGAATTTCTTCACAAAATTGCAACAAATATTGGCTGCCCTGGGAGACAGTGGATTCACAGTTCCTGGGAGTGTTTGACAAAACACTGGCTGTGGCACTCAGTGCCATGGTCTAGTTGACATGGTAGTGGACAGGCATAGGTTGGACTCAATGATCTCAGAGGTCTTTTCCAAGTGAACTGATTCTATGAGTCTTAAAACCAGTGTTAAGAGCATAAACCAAACTTTAAATCAGTGACAACAACATCTTGTTAGTGGTAAGTTGCAGGTATCTCCAGCTGTCTCCTCCTTGCACTCTGAAATACTTTGATAGTATCTATGAGCACAATCTATGATGGAAAGATGCATGAAGAGTGTATAATTAGAAGTATCTATGCCACTGATGTACTTATGCAACCCCAAATTCCAACTGTCTTCTCAATTAAATAAAAATAATTAAAATGCCAACTATTAGCATCCTGTAATTATGACTCTTACCAATTCCATCATTATCTACTCATTTCCCTACATGATAATACCCACCTGGAGAGAACCTTGTATCTACAGTCTTCAGTAACCATCAGGGTGCTGGTTTTTTTTCTTTATTTGATAAAAGAATAGAAAGTTAATAATAATCCTTCAGACATGGCTTGCATGTTTCAGTTCCAAAAACTCTTTCACTCCAAAACAATAAGAAAACTTGTGTTGTAAATCACCTTGATCCAAAGGTGACTCAGTGAGTTTTAAATGTTACATATGATTTAATAGATTATAATTTTAACAAATTCCTAACTGTTTTTATGTGTGCATATTCAGTAATAAGAGAGGATTTTTATACTGCAAATAGGTTGTTTTTTACTGGTATAATGGGTGGTTTAAAATTAAGTACACTGGATGTAGTTTTATGCATATAAAAATTATACTGCAATCAGTACAAATGTTGTGAATAACTTGAAAAGAACTTAGTTATTCCTACCCCTACATTTAGTTAGAATGTTGATATTTAGGGTTTGATTAATATTGCATTTGCTTTAATTCTGGAGTCTGACATTTTCAACTGAAGTTGCTTCCCTGTCTGTTTTCAAGTGCTCAGGTGCTCTGGTGGAGTGGAACTTGTTAGGGTGCTGCTTACTAATCAGGGCCTGCTGACCAGTGAAATGCCACATTAGCAGTGCAGAAAGTTATACAGCTCATCTGCCTAATGAGCCATTCAAAATACCAACCATCCATCCCAGCTTCAAGCTCCTGTGCTGAATTTGAATAAGAGAGCTGGCCCTGCTGACTGTACTGATCTTAAGTACAAACCCAAGCAAGGGTTGCCTTGTTTCCATCTGCTTCTGCAGGTCCTTGGGCAGTGCCCTTCAGGACATATCTCCCATCACAATATCCACCTCACGAGCATCACATGCCATATGCTGGAATTTAGAGCCTGAAGTTGCCATTCAGCTGGGACAGCTCTTATCTAGAAGCAGCTGAGTTCTTTGTTATCCCACATCATGTAGCCTGTGTCATGACATCCTTGTGCCACCTTTACCTTTTGTCAGGCTGCAGCTGCTTCAAGCCGTGACATTTTCCAGAATATTCCCTTAATTACCAGCATCCAGTTCACCACATGAAAGGTGTTAGGTAATCCCCAGTGGAGGCTACTAAAATACACCTAGAACTGCCAAAGATGGGGTGAGTTCAAGCTTTTACTGTGATTCTTCTGTAGACATTGGTGTAGCAGAAAAAGGAAGATTATTAAAATATAAAGATGCTAAAATCTATAAATAGAAACAGTGAGCTTGTGCTTCCTTCTTACTCCTAGTCTTTAGTTTCTTTTTGCCCCTCCTTCTCTCTTTTTTCTCTTTCACTGTCATTGTAAATGTTGAAAAATGCTAATGTCAAATGCCTTGTTGAATTCTGGGAAAGCTAATAAACATTTCCATAGTAGCTGGACAATTGACTGTATAAAGCTTTAGTGTCATAAAAGGTACGTTCAAATCAGTATCAAATGCTATAAGAATACAACAGTTCCCTAAGTAGCTCTGAAAGCATTAATCAGCACAGCCTGAGTAGGAACAACTTAATTTTTTTGTCAGCAGTGCTTTATCTGCTTTAATTTGGTCTATATATATTTCCATGACAACTGTGGGAAAAATAAACTCTTAACCAAAATTCAGTGAAAGCAAGACAAAACAAGCTGCTTTGATTCATGCTGCTCTGATAAATGTCAGTTTGGCAATCAGCTGAGAATATTTTTTTTCTATAACAGATAGAACTTTTATTTATTCTCTTAAAAAAAATAAAAGGCATTTATGGAAGTTAGGGGTTCTGTTTCTTCATAAAGTTTTGTTTTGGAACATTTACATTCATAGATTTTTCTTCTTTGTAATGCTAATGATTGTTGTCTTGGGTTTTAAATCCTTTCTGCTGTATCTGTTTTTCTAATCTGTCTTGAAGAGATCTTTAAATATGACTGAGCTAAAAAGATAAGATATAAAAGTAGAATGTCTTCTACTGGGATGTTATGTTTCCTTGAAGAGATGCATTTTATGTTTGCCTGGGATGGCTTATATTTCTCCCAGATAAGTAGATCAATACCCTCTGGAAAAGAATGGAGATACTCCTGACTGGGAGCACCAGATCTCACAATTGGCAGACTTGCTAGGGACAATTTTATTGTGTCTTCATACAAGCTAACAGCACATGCAAACCACTGTAGTGTTTCATCTTTGATTCTTTGCTATTGGCATCCATTTAGCAAGCTTAAAGCTATAGATGTCTTGTATAAATACAGTTTCCAAACATATGGAAAAGAAAAAACTCGAGAAATAGAAGTAGTAAGTGAAGCTAGAACCCAGGACCCGACTTAAGAATTTTAAAAAGCACCTATTTTTTTAGGTAGTATTGATATCAAATGCTATTTTTTCTCTGTCACAAAACCATTGATAATGGCCTTTGAGTTAAATTTTGAAGTTACATGAACTGGACTCAAACTAGCCCTGGAAAATAAGGCTTCTGGTCTGTGAAAGTAGCTGTTCTATTTAAAAAAAAAAAGGAAAGCCACAAACAAAACAAAACAAACCTATTGACAAATAGAAAATTTGATGTATTTGGGGTTGAGAAGTACTTTTTCTTTAAAAATGTGAATTATTACTTTCTCAGACGCCCTTATAGTTAAAATCTACAGAGTATATATTTTTGGGAAAAAAAAATCTTTCTTCACATAAATGTGACTGCAAATAGCTTGCTGTGCAAATTAAATATTGACTATTTGCCATCCTTATTATGCTTGGTAGTTCTGACTTCTTGCCTAAATCATATGATTCTTCTGCTCTCTAGTAACCCTGTGACCTCAAAAAGGACTAGATATTAACAAAAGAAATTCAGCAACCTCTCCATACCCCAGGAACAAAGAATTTTGTACTGTTTTGCACTGTTCCTTGTTTTCTGACAACAAAACAGTTAAAATTAGACTGGTTTATGGTTTAATTTGTGAACAGATGCATTTTTAAATAATTTAGCTGAAAATAAGTATATTTGCATGTATAGATGTCTTATTATAAAATCTGAGGTCAGATTATTTTTTGCCTTATTGAACCATATTTAATGATGTGGTGTCTTCCCTCACTAATTTCTCACTGTGTGCAAGTATATTCCTGCCAAACCTGCCTTATTCATGTAGATAGATCCATCTGGGCTGGAGTTTGCTTCCAAATGTGAGAATTCATCCAAGAAGCAGTACTTACTGTATAGGAGATGGAGTGTGCTCAGTGCAGGAGGCAGAACATAAAAACCCTAAGCTGTTCTTCAAAATTTAGATATTGTTTCCTAAAGGTAAAACTTGCTGAGCATTTTGGTTAAAAAATTAATCAGAGGAGATTCATCCAGGAACAAAGTGAATTCACTTTAAGTTCAGTAAATAATTATTGTATGATGTTCACTGAGCTTCACAGATTAGTTTGACTGACTAGGTCTTTGAATATATTTCTCCATAGCCTCTTTTTGCTCTGCTTTCTTGTGTCAAAAGTAGCTTTTTAAAAGTTCAGTCTAATCTATGTGAAAAGTCAGGAAACACAGTTTTCTGTTAGCAAGAAGTAATAGCAGACCTACATTTGCCATACATTTGAAAGGCAAAGTGCAGCTTTTGCTTAAAGCTGAAAGGTGTCGAGCCTGGTGACCTCCTGCAGCAAAGTGTTTGACCAGCCAAGGGATTGGATCCAGTCAAAGAGTGGATCTTGCACATATGGATGATATGACTGCCTTCAGTGGGGTTTTACTCCTGGGTTTCTGTGACAAAGCAGATTGCTGTGCTTGGCAGCACAGTGACATCAAGGCAATTTAAGCAGAATGGGTTACTGGTTGTGGCTGATGAGAATTCATTTTGGCTGCTGAGCACATATTGCAAGAAGTTGCTGGCTGCAGGCTGGGTTGCAGTCCATGCATCCATATAAAAATAAACTGCTAGACACTAAAGACTCTAAATCTTTATTCACAGTGTCTCTTAGGGTAACATGACCACATGCAACAGCAGGTTAATGCATAATTTCAATCTGGGTTATGCATTGTCTGCATAATTGGACTGGGCTTTGCTTATCGAGAAGGCTTAAAAAAAAAAAATAATTGAGAACTGTGGAGGCACATGGATGGCATGTGTAGTCACTCTTTGTTGCCTTTGGTTTGTCCTGGAATTTTATTAATAGACCTCCTGAGATATTTAATTGTTCATTTTAATTGAGGACAAAAGCCTCTATGATTTATTCTCAGATTATTTCAGAAGATAAATATCTATGGCTGTTTTTAAAATAGGATGTTAATTATAGATTGGTTTTTAGGTCAATACCATTTTAGATATTAAAACACAAAACACATACTGAAAAGAAATCGTGTTTCCTTGTAATTTTTTGTGATCATAGTAAATATATGCAAGTCTTGTAATGAATCTTTGCTTTCTGTGGCATCATCTGCAGAAGTATTACAGGCCAGCATAAAGCCAGGCAAGACACACCTATTGGTTCTTGTTATTTCCACTGCTACAAGTGTTCTTACAGAAAGCCCCTGCATGTCCTGGGCACCCTTCAGCTCTGTCCTTTGTGTTGAAATTTAGCTGGGGCAGGCCAGCTGTGTTTCAGAGGACGTTATTTTGGTTAAGTATCTGTTTATGTTTAAAGGAAAAAGCAACCAGTAAAGCAGCACCCCAGCTTTTGTTTCCTTTTCCTTAAACTGTGGTTAAGGCTTAGGTGGTGTGTAATCATTCTCTGCTTGTGGTGACTGCCTTGGGTGTTAGTTGGTCTTCATGGCAGAAAGAAGTTGTACCTTTTACATTATTATGGTGCATTTCTGGGGTTTTTATTGCTGGCACCAAGACTGGTTGAGTTCTCTTGCACTGTCATGGCTGTGTGCATCTGGTTAAGGACAAATAAATTGTACCCTTCATCAAAAGCCATAACTTAACATACATGTTATATATATGGAAGTAATAGACTGCTATGAACAGCTGTTTTGCTCTCCTCTGCAGGTGTTTGGAATCAGGATTTCAGCCTGGAAAGGACTAGAAATATGAAGGAAGTGGAAACAAATCTAAAAATCATCTTGTCTTTTGTAAGGTTTTCCCTTAAGAATGAAGAGTGTCCCCTGTGCAACCTATAGCAAGAAAATAATTGGGGAATTTTGGTTTATGCTTGAATTGCCTTCCTCTAAGTGACTTCTTTGTGTAAAAGAAATTTGTAATTAGAAAATTATTTTGAGCTTTATAATAGGGAGGAAACTATAGGGAATGAAACATATGTGTCTTAAAAGGACATAGAATTGGAAAAATTGTGACTACCAATACCTACAGAACGAGAAAAAAATTAAATGCCTAACTGTTTCAAAAATGAGTGAATTCCATACAGTTTAAATACTAAATCCTAATTTTTCTATAGTTGTATTAAAAGGCCAAATAATTCTGGCCTCTTTTTTTTCGTTTTTTCCATGCAAGGGGAGGCAAAGCTGGCAAAATATCATGCAAGTTATTTTGTATGTGCAAAACACTATTTAGAATTTCCTGTGCTGCAGCAACATACGGGCTTCTATTTGGAAAAACAGGGAAAGAAAGATCAGCACTGATATTTAGAGAGAGCAGCACTGATATTCTCTACAATTGCTAAAGTTGTTATGATGGCTAAAAATACCACCAGTTGCTATAGCAACTGGAATTTGAAGGCTCATATAATCCTGCTACTTCTACTCCCTTTCAAAAATTTATCAAAAAAATCCCTTTTCTTGCCCATAACTTATAATCTTTAGCTATTATATTAGCTGGTTTACATAATGTTTATTTCCTTCCTGCTCAATTGAATGTTACTTTAGGGAAAAAAGCACACTGGAACATACTTTATAAACTGTAAGCATACATAGGTTACTTATAAATGCTAGGGTTGAGGACTAAATAATTTCAACAATCCAAATGATTTCTTAAGCACCATAATAAGCACATATAAACGTATTTTTGCTATTATAAATATACTTTAAAATGTTGAGTATTAAATGTGTGACAGAAGGTAAGTGTAAATATCAGTTCTCATAAGTTCTACATCTGGCTGATTTTTATTGTTTTATTTGTTTGTTTGGTTGGTTTTTTCTGATTCTTATTGTATTATTTGTTTGTCTTTGACATTCTTCAGCTAAGCAAATTCTGATCTCTTGGTTTTTGTCTGCATTTTGTTAGCTGTGTCCTGAGATAGCTTTAAAAAAAAAAATCTATCTTAGGCTTGACAATATTTAATTAGTATCTTTGGAAATTTCTTTCACTCTGATTTTTCCTAGGGCATGAAATTATATAGTGAACAAAACAGCATCTCTCTGAAAGGCAAAACCATCTTTATCAATTAAAAGCCTTGTCTTTTTGTAGTGTGCTCACATCTGTGGTGTCATTTCTAGAAAACCAGTTCTCCTTGAAATGTTTCAATATTTCTTACTGATCAGCTTTTTTCCTCCACTTGCAGTTTCTCACTGCTGGTGTCTGTGTGGAATTTCAATCAGCTTCACCCAATGATTGGTGACAGTAAGGCTTTGTAGATTGAAGTTGGCTCTGAAGACAAAGTCTCAGGCCAGTGGCTAAACGACACCATGAACAGCCCAAGCCAAACAAAACTCTGTGTCTAAAATAAATCAAAAGGTCATGTAGTCCAGAGTAAGATTTGTATTTTAGGATATGACTATGTAACAAGTGTATTGTGAGACCAGGTATCTGAGCTTACAGTATCAAGATGGGTTTGAGACAGATTTGGATAGCCTCAATAAATTAGGCTATATTTTTGGCTGAATTTTTAACAACTACCAATTTTATTTCATCCTGAATGGATTAAACATAAAACTGCAAATATCCGAATTTCCAACCTTGGACAAAATTCCCTTTATGACCTTTTTAAATGAATTTTTTTCTTTTATTTCTTTATATTTGCAAAAGGTACTAATGAATATGGTGCCTGTTTAAGGCATTGAGCTCATCCCATACAGAAGAAAAACTCAGGCCCTTTTCCTATATAAAATTCAGGGGCATTCTCTCTGCCTGCTGCTTACATCCAGTTTGATTGGTATGACAGAATGAAATTTGCCCAAGAGCTCAAGATTGACCTAATGCTGCCCTTACTGAAGTCAAAGACACTTTTGGCACTGAGAAACAGGATTTGGAGCAGATATTATCAAACAGAGCCCTTTAGAAGGCATTACAAAACCTGTTTCTGGCTTCTAATTTGCCTGTAACAAAGAGGAGAAAGCAGTGAGAATACAGTTGTTGTGATCTTTATTTGCTGCTGAGTACTCGTAAAATTTGAAAGAGATGTGCCATATAAGAGTGCTGCACATGCTCTGTTTGCAGGACTGGTACAGAAGAAAAAAAAAAAAGGAAGAGAAACCCAAAGCATTTTAATTAGCTCTTGCTGTTATCTTGGAAAGGAAATGCTTAGAAGACCTGAATTAATGTGGGCCTCTTAAACATTTTATCAATTATTGAGGTTGTATTTGATTATATTGATTTATTTATGTTGGTAATTCTATGTAAACATCAATCTTTATTTTTTCTTTATATATGTGAGAATCAATCATACTAACTTTATTAGCATATTCTTCACCTTTCTTTTTATAAAAATAATTAACCAGAATACATCAAGTATCCATCTTTCTCAGGATGTAAAATATCCTTGTTCAGGCAAAACTAACTCTTAATTTTGAAAGGAAATATCATAAATTGCTTTTCTGTTAGCAATCAAGAACTAAAATAATTATGCTTTTAATCCCTTAAAATTGAATAAATGTGTAGTTCATTAATTATGGTTCTAATTGGAGGCAATATTTTCAAGGAGTTTTTAAAGAAGTTTATGTATCATCTGGTAAGTATTTTGGATAAGTTGAATATATGGTTTAGAATTAAATCAACTGACATTGAATCTGAATTTTCTACCATGGTGGAAGGAAATTTGAAGTTTGATCTGTCCAAAGACAGAGGACGCTTGCATTTCAGCTTCGGAATACCAATCAGGTATTTCTACAAGATCTTGCCCCCAATTCATTGTGATCTCTTAGGGTTGGGTTATTTTAATGATTAAGTCTAAAAAGTTCCTGCTCTAAAACAAATAGATTGATACAAACTTGAAAAATATATCAGGGAGAAATTCCAAAATGGTGAGTTAGTGGTGAAATAAAATCTCTTTTCTCCAACTAATTTAAATCAAAAAGTTAAATGTAAAAAGCCTTACCATTCAGATACCACTTCTTTTTTCCCTTCTTAGAAATCATCATTGTTATGTGTGCAAATTTATTCTGTATTTCATATACTTTAGAGCACATATAAACTTAATTTTGTTTGAGGGTTGAGTTTCCATTATTCAGCTAGTAAAAACCAAACAAAATTTTAAATGTTATCTGACTGGAGGGTAAAGTACCTTGCCTATTTTGAGGACCACTGTGGTTTCCATAGTAACAGAAGAGGAGCCTATCAGCATGCAGAGCTTAATATTTCCTTCTATTTATGTTTTGTATATATTTAATAGAATTATTTGTAGTTCCTTAAATATAGATGTCAGACTGCTAGTATTTGCACTTCTAATTGCTGTGAAAATCAGAACTGTACCCATAAACTGCAGATCGAGGTGACAATCATCAATATACTGATATGTAAACCACTGTAATTGGAATTTCTTACTGAAACATTTGATATCTCAGTTTTGATGTAAGAGGAAGGATCTTTACAGTTTTATCAGTGCCATTCAGTCACTGAGAATGTGTGGGATTACTCTGAACATGGGTAGACCCATTGTATGCACAGCATTTTAGAATCAATTCCACAAAACTAGAGATGAGGTGAATTTCATAGGATGAGACATAACCTCTGTCCAACCTGGCCAGAGATACAGAATATACTACAGCAATAGACTACACCTTAAAAAGAGAAAACATTTCAGTGAAACATGAGGAAAAATATTAGAGTTCTTCCTAGAAGGAAGAACTAAGTCAGCTGGGCTTATCTAACATGAAGAGAAGAGAAAAATGACTTTCAGAGAACACTACTGTTTTCTAATACATAAAAAGCAGCAGGAAAATTGAAGGGAACTGTTCATCACAGTGAGGTAAGATCAGGCAAGAATTATACAGTTCAGATTTCAGCAAGGAAGTTTTCTACTACATATAATTGGAAACTTGCTAAGGGTAAAGATAATAAAGAACTGAAATAAATTGCCTATAACATTTGGATTTTCCACTTTGGAAGCCTTCAAGAAGTGATTGCTTGTAGATCTGTCAAGTTGATTTCTGTCTTCAGGCACAGTTAAGGACAAAAAAAATGCTTTAATTCCTATCAGCTATGATTCCTGGATCATTTTATTTGATAAATTAACTGTGAGACCTCTAAATAAAGTTAATATATTTCATCAGTGAGCGCTTCAATATAAGCCAAGAGAAAACAAAGAAGTAATATTAACAAAAGGAATAAAAAAGAGAGTGGTTCAGAAAACAGAATTTATCTCAGAGCTGTTATACTACTACCACCACCAAAAGTGTTAAGGTTTTTCCAAGTGAGTTTTATGAAAGATAATCTTAAACAACTGCAAGTGTACTTTTGAAATGCCCATTTCTGACAATATGTACACTGTAATTCAAAATAATAATAGAGTAAAATTATTCTATTTTTCTATTTTCTATTATTCTAATGTCTTAGAATAGCTTTCAAAATCAAATTTATTAGACAGTAAGTCTACTATTTTATTTAGAGGTACCTACCAGTTTTGTTGCTATTGCATACTGTATGTTTTCACAGATACATATATTGAGGTACTTCAGTACAAACAATCCTCTCTCCTCCACAAGGTCTTTGGGTATAAATAGGTTCAATGTGTGTCACAAATTATTCACAGATTGCACAGGAAGGCAGCATCATTTGATTTTAGAATGCATTTCAGAATCTGTACAGGTCTTGAGAATGTGCCACTCCAGATGTAATTTCCTAGTTATTGACTTCTCTCCTGCTTCTGAAACCTATAAAGAGATTTTCTATGACTGTTTTTCTGTGAGAATTTAGAACAGCACACTAGGATCTGAACGTGCATATAAGCTCCAAATCACATTGTTGCCTTCTCATAAACCCAGCTAAGCTAGGTAATAGTGCTTCTCTTACCCAGTTTTGTCCTGCTTAATAGTCCACAAACAACTTATGATAACACAGTTGAAACAGTGAATAATAAAACAGCATATGGAAATAAATGTCACTGCAAGCAGAGTAATATGCATGTCCAGGTCATAATCTGTAACTGCTGCTTTGGGAAGGGGTGTTTGTAGAACACCTTTTTAGTAAACAGAGCAGAGCTAGTGAGCATTCTTACTAGTTCTAGATTGTGTGGTTTATCAAAAGCTCATTCCCCTGTGCTTCTTTTTGTGCCTGCTCCTCATGACCTCACCTGTGACTGATTCCCTGCTGCCTTGATGCAGCTCAGACATGAGACAGCAGAGCAGATGGAGTAAAGAAGAGAATGAATGAAATATATACAGCTAGGGAAAGAGTTTTCTCCCAAACACTATATTCTCATAGTTTCAGCATTCCTACAATTCATCATTTTGACTCAGGCAATGTGACTCACATAGACTGAAAAAGTTAACCTCTTTCTCCCATTCCAAAACATCATGAGTGGTTTGCCTTGGTTATGTGATTTAATCACCATTTTGCTTTGCTAAAAAGGGGTACCTAGAGAGCAATTGGTATTACTATTAAAACTGAGATAAAGAAGACATTAAGTACCTTATCTATATCACTGTATTCCCCCCTGTATCCAATAAAGGATGGAGATTCTCCTTAGTCCTCCTTTTGTTGCTAATGTATTTATAGAAATATTCTTTTTGTATTTTAGGGCAGTAACCAGATTAAGTCCTTTTTGGGGTTTGCCCCTTCTAAGTTTCTGCCTGCATAACCTAACAAGATACTTGTAGTCCTCCTAAGATAACTGCCCTTTCTTCCAAAGGTCATAAATTGTCTATAACAGACTCCCACCAGAATGTCTGCCTTGTTGATCTATAAATACTCAACCCTGTCATCACCATCATTAGCTCTAGACAATTACAGCACTCCCTATTATACAGGGCCACCCCACTGCATCCTAAAAGGTAAAGTTTGGAATAGAAAAATGAAATGATAACTTGAGTCTAAATTCAGAAATGTAAGGTTCTGGTTGTAATGTGTATTATTGGAAGTGACTAGATTTTGGGTTTGAGAACAGAAAATTCTCTCATCAATAACCATTAAAAATGATTTAAAATCTATCTAAAAATACTTTGTCTTGACCAACTTGAGTAACTTTGTATCATTGGCTGCTTTTTGAACATTCTATTCACTCTCATTTCTAGTGATTCAATTAATGATTATTCATTAATAAGTATGCTCAACCACATAGACCCTCTCAATTTTCCAAAGGTTACTTCTCTCCACCAAGAAAATTATCAATTATTCTACATTTCTATCTTTTGTCTTTCCCTTAGTTATTTATTCAAGTGAGAAACACAGACCTGGCTGGACACGAATCACTGAAGCAAGATGCTTAATAGTATAAAAGCACTGCTGCTGTGGCAGAGTTTATTAGAACTGCTCACTCTGCCTTGTCATTATCCACAGAAAGGATTAATACAGATTTACCTATTATAAACATTTTATGCCATGATCATATATGAAAAAAAAAAAGAAATTCCCCATCAATGTCTTCAGTGCAGTGCAGCTTAGTGTGATCTCAATAACATGAAAAGCGTCAAAGTGACATTAGGAAAGATAAGTAGATGGCAGTAGTTATTCACAAAACAGGTCTGGCTTATCCCATATCAAAAGATTTAGCAGCAGTTCTCCCTAGAACAATACAAGTCTGGACAACTAAGTTACTTTTTCTTCAGTACTCAAGAATAGCTCAGAGACGTGCCTGTAAAGAATGCTACTTCGTTATATATAATCTGTGAGTGCAGAGGCTTAAAACTTAGCTTGAGTTTACATAGCTTACTAACACAAGAACTAATTCTCAGCATTGAAAGTAAAACCAGGGTAAAAATAAAAACAAGTAATTTAATTAAAATTATAGGCAGAATATTAAAAAAAAATAAAGTTGAAGGACTACTTTTGAGTAGTCCTTCTAAATTCTCCTGTTCTAAACTATAGACTAAATAAGTCCTGTTCTAAATTCTCAAAAGTAGCATACAGGTAAAATTTGCTGTGTAAAAAACTGTGACTATAAGGAATCATTCATAGAGAAGGAGGAAAAGCTCCTGATAGGAGAAGGTAGATAATTGTAACAATCTGTCCAAATATTTCACTATAAATTAACTGAAAAGGAGTTATAATGAAGAAAGACTAGGATCACAGTTCATTGAACAGTTCAATGTAATTGAGTTTCTGAAGTGATACAGTATGGATTAAGGGCTCAACTTTATTGGGTCAAAGGATTAATTGTCCTTTTAAGGTGAAATTTCATGAGGCTGCTGAGCCAATTTAATAGAGAGTGGGTTGGGGGAATGAGTGCCACTTTTAGCAGCATCAGTTGCCTGTTATCTGGTGAGAATTCCCCTTTCTGAGACTTTAGCTATAATGTCTTACAGCATCTAAGAGAAATAGGAGAACTCCCAAGTCAGGAGAAAAAAACCTCACAAGATTCTGAGGGGGTAGAAAAAGAGAATTTATTTAGCCTAAGTGGGCACTGCAGCAGTTGAAAACCTCACTGATTCATCACTTAGTTTGGATGATATTCAAAGGTCTTGTTATGTTTATAGGTAAAAATATATTTTTAAGTGGTTTAATTGTGCAGAAATAAACCCCAACGTCTGCAATGTCTTAAGTTTACTTTATGGCATTTGTGATATTTGAAACAATTTTTAATAATTTTTAACTTTATGGCATAGTGTATTTTGAGGTTCTTTCATATATTTGACTTCAATTCAAATATTTCTATATTCAGAGAAATAACCATAGGATAGTTTTAATACTTGAAGAGAGTAAAAAGGAATACATGTGACCTTGCCTAACACCACCTGATTTTCACACTGATGACCAAAACTTGGGTCTTCTTGCTGTCAGCTAAGTACTTATCCCTGCTCTGATTTTTTCTAGGTAAATTTAACATAACTGGTGATGTTGGTGTGAATAATACAGCAGCTACAGAACGCTGCTTTTTAAAAATAGAAATATAACCATTACCAATTCTGCAGTTGTTGATAATGGGAACAGATCTATGGCTTGCAGTTTTTGACATTATAAAATTTTGACATTATAAAATGCTTATCCAGGTGAGGAATTTAAAATTTACACTTCTTTTTAACTCCTTTGTAAAAGCTTCTTGTTCAGTGGCATGCATCTTGTGGGTCAGAAGATTCTCTAAGTAATATTTGATGTTTTGAGATCTGCAAGTTATGACTCCAAGAACATAATCTAGTACCTTTTTCTAGATATCCAGCTTATATGTCCTGGTTCATGGTGGAGCTTTAGCTTTGTATGTTTGTGATTATTATATATTTTTTTTTTACTGTGCTTTTTTACTTCACAGTATAGTAGTAGTATTAGTAGGGGAAAATAAAAGTCTAATTTGCTTGTCTGAAGTCTATGCCATATAAACAATTCGATTTGACCCACATCTGCTTAGTGTTTTCACCTTTTGAGAATAGGTTATTAGAGCAGCTCCAGCATATAAATGTCATTTATGGAGAAACAGGGGAAAATGCCAGATGGTATTTTTCTGTAACAATGTGGTCACTTCAAAGCTCAGGGAATTACTGCTACTGTATAGTATCCTGGTCTTGTAACTAATGACAACACAGATCCCTGCTGTGCTTAATTTTTCTGAGGTTCCTATAAATGGTGCAAAAACCTCATTAGAATTAAAGGTCTTTGTGTAGGCCCAAAACTTTTGCATACTTTTCTTTTTCTTGATAGCCTCTTTGTGAAAAGATTTTTAATACTAGACATACACTTTTTTTCTTGATATCTGTACTTTCTAATGTATTTACATTACATTCCCAAAATCACTTTGTAACACTGCAAATAAATTAGTACCCATAAAATGGAAGCCCAAAAGAGGTGAGTTTCTCAGTGATAGGGTTAGAAGGTGATTTGATAATACCTACTGACAGCTCAAGCTCACAGTCTGTTTCATGTCATTCTCATCTGTATGCTCTATACTTCTCCCTGTGCTCAACTATTAAAAGATATACAAGATTATATGTTAATGCTTTCATAACTGTCTATATTGAACTATTTTAGCAGTAGAAATGTTAAATATTGTCAGCCAATATAGTGGTAATCATATTCTAATACTACTATGATTGAAATCAGGTTTGGGAATATAGTTCCAAAACATCTCTTTTTAAGACTTCAAATGCATGGCCCCTGAGAAGGATCTCTGCCTATGATTCTAGTGATAGAATTGTTTTAGAGAGAGTCTCAAGTATTCAAGGGACTTGAAAAAGATGGAAGCATCTAATGTAAATCTCTTCAGAAGCTACATGTACAATTCTTCAGTTCTTTTGAAGTTTTCAAATACAATTTTTAATATGTTTTCCATTGTATTATTCCAAATGCTGGTTAGAAATAGAAGAAAGAAATGCCTATCATTTTCTTATGAAACCACTGTCCTTCTGTATCCTGACTGAAGCCACTGGCATTTGAAGTGAGCTACATCCCCAGGAGGCCATCTTCCTTTCACTTGCACTTACTATTTCCTTAAAAGTAATTTGAAATAGGCAAATAAACAATCACAACATTTCAAGTAATTACTACACTTAATTTTGACATTTCCTGTTAATTAATAAGACATAGCAGGTTTCTGTTTGTTTCCTTATATTTAATTTAATAAATTTTTAAACACTGGAGAGGTTTATGAACAGAATGCTGTCTCAACCTACCCTGTTGGTGAAGGTAACTCAGGTTCTTGTAATAGATTCCTCAGGGGGATCTACTAACCCCTTAGGTTTCCTTTAGAGTGAAATGATACTGAATGATTAGTGTTTATGGATAAACATATATATATATTTATGGTTTATTTTAGTATATGGTTTATTTAGTTTGGTTGCAACAGAAAGCAATTATGTTGCCATTTTGGTTGATATTATCTGCAGAAATGCAGCAATATAAAGGAATAAAAAAAACCACTTCAGAAAATGTATGGGAAAAAAAAAAAAGACAAAGAAAGGATAAGAGTAGAAAGACATCACCACCTGTTGATCCAGAGATGAAACTTGATTGTTGCAGTTTCGATGTCTGTTTGTCAAAGTGATGGTTGCAGTCAGGAATTCCTGTGAAACACAAAGTCCAATTGGTTAAAATACACTGAGGTTGGGTGGGAAACACCCCACTACCTCCCCTTGCTGTTGTCTGTTGCAGCACTGTGGATCATGCACAGACCCCTGCTGGAAGGCCCCAGAAATGAGTTGGGGGGGTGCTTTGGGCATCTTTGATGGTTTATGAGCCTTTCTAAAACATGAAACCCCCTCCCATGTCAGTGCAGTTGAACCAGCTATGCTCAGTAAGAGGAGATGAACATTCTCCAGCCTGAGGAGGAATGTGAATATCCCATATGGAAGTGGGACACTTCCCCCAGGGTGGGCTGGAGGGAGGAGACTGGCATCATAAAAAGCACTACCTCACCTCACAGGATTTGCTACTACCAGTCATCTCCCTTATCTGCCTCTAACCCCAGAGCCTCTGGTGTTCACCCCTCTGTCTCATGCAGACCACAGGCTTTGCCACTGCATGCTCAAAACCTCCCCTCTTGCCCTTCTGGGGCAAAACCTGGTCCCAGAAAGGCACCCTGCCACCTCCACAAATGGCCAAATATTTGAGCCTTTAGCCATTAGCATCTCAGTCTCTTGTAAGTGCCAAGTCCTAAACATTTGAGAATGGCAGATTGCACATTTGCTTTTCTGACTCACTATACATTGTGTACTTTGGCTTATTAACATATAAGCACCAGATCTCAGCACTTTGACCATAAAACAACTGCATAACAAACTATTCAAGTAGCTGAGGTTGACCCATGAGTATGTTTTTTTCTGGTATTACATTTCTTTCCAAAGCCTGTTCAAGTCAATAGGTTCTTACTGACAAGGCTATTTCAGACACGACCTAAAAGTAAACTTGTCTCATTCCTCACTAAGTGTTGTTATTGAAACCAGGGAGGAACTACTCATGGTTGCTGATTTTCAAAACTCAAGTTCTATTCAGTCTTGAGAACCTGAACTTCTCTGAGTCTTTAGACTGTTTCTGTACTTGTAGATAAATATGCACCTCCACCCTGAGACAGGAATGCAAAATAGATGGGCTGATTTAGAAGAATGTAGATGATTCAAGATCATACTTGGGTAAGATTTTGGGGTGAAACTATCCAAATTTTTATTGAAATTGTCATAGTTTCACCCCAAAATGAACCTCTGACTAGTACTGTAGGCATATGTTAAAGTAAGTAGCTGACTATGGAACTGTCAGTGAGGAATTCTTGAGACAGAATGTACAATAAATAATAGCCATTTTGAAATACTGAATTCAAGTCTCTCCACTCCATGTTGAGTGCTCTGGTAACCAGCTTGTAGAGATATTTCTGTCTTTATTTAGCCCGTAATTACTCTGTACTTGGAGAAACAATTTTCCTAGGAGAGCGCCTTATTCCAGACTAGGTAACAGCCTGGTTATCTTTTCATGAGACAGGTGCATATTTCCTCAGTCAAAAGACATTTTGAACCTTACTGTCTTCTATGTTAAAGGTGCCAGAATTATGCAGAATAGAAGTGAAGCTTTACTTCCAGTTAATGTACTGGGAATCCTGGCTGCCTCAAGAAAGTGGTATCTGAGCAGGGTATTTTAAGATCTAAGTTATATGTTTGAGAACTTGACTGAAAATTAAGTGTTCACTCTGTGCATCTGGCACAGTGCTTCTGCTGACTTGGTCTTCTGCCTCTTTCTAAAGATTTTTTCTAAGATGTTTTCTCACCCTTGTAAGTTCTCCAGGGAAAGTTACCGGCAAGTTTTCATTTTAAGTCCAGCAGATGCAGTACTGGTAAGGATATTTCAGAGAGGTAACACATTTTAAATGTGCCTCAAAACTAATGGGTGATCCTTTATTTATATTTTGATAAAGTCTTATTTCCCCTATCTGTGTTAGGATTCAAGAAAAAAAATAAAAGTCATAATTGAAACTTGATGTTTAAACATGACATTAAGAAAACTTGTCTCTTTCTCACTGCAAGCTCATTGTAATATAGCATTGAATATGTTTATATTTCCATTCTATTGTTTATGAATAAACGTAGATAAATAGTGGAATACCAAACTGGGATCTATTGTGCTGGACTGAGACAGCACAATAATACTGCAAGCTAGCTGTTAACCTGTTCTTCCCCTCTTGGTATTGCAGCCTAGAATTTCCCTCTGGAAGGATCACAATAAGGCAGGTTGGAATATAGAATTAACAGAAGGAAATGGCTGATTATTTGCTTTATGATGCTACCCTAAATTCTCTGTCCATTGACAGTGAGGCCTAAACTAGATTTTTCTTTTCCAGATACATATAAGACTATACCTTCTACAATGACTTTTTTATTCTAAAGTCTTTGTACCGTGATTTCAAAGTTCATTAAGTAACTTTAGCTTTTGCTTTTATAATCATTTCTAAAAATAGTATTTTTGTTATCTATAACCTTACAGAGTGATATTTGCATCCCTTTAATTGTGGCAATAGATGTATTCAGGCACTAATTTAATTTCTACTTGTCTTAAGCTCTAGAAAATAGAAAAATAAGTCTTGGTTTTGAATTTTTTATATATCTGTGTGTGTACTTACTTTCTCTGAAGCCCACCATGGACAGCTTAAATATGTGTACCAAATTATTTATACAGTAGTATGACTTTGAACTAATTCCCATTTGCCTGCTAAACAGAAAGAATAATTGGGCATTTTGATAAAGTATTATTTACCACTGAGGACAAAATTTTGCCTCTCAGGGTTGAACAAATCATTAGGCTGATTTGAAAAGCATCTATTTTACTTGTCAATCTGGAATGGGGGTCTCCTGTGCAAATAAATGAATGGTCTTTCTAGAAGCAAGAATATATCTCTGCAAGTTGTGTCAAGGCTCATGTGTATGCTGTGTCAGTGTATGTCATATTTATAGATGGATATAAGATGATGGAGAGCTAATAGCTGACTGTGTTGTGGCACTTTTCAGTATGAAGTCAGTGATTCATGTTGATTGAAAGAAACATTAATTTAGCAATCTCAGCCTTATAGAATTGATGTTTTTTTCAGGGGTTGTAGATACTTTTTCCAAAATCTCAACTTTCCACTTTCCCAGCCTGCCATGTCATCTGCAAGATACCCATTTTCCTTTCTCTCATTCTGCACTAAATTCTCCTAAATGTGTTATTCTTTTAAATGTGGTGTCATACATAGGCTATTACTGTGTTCTCTTGGTGCATGACTGCTTGTTAAGTTATGGCTACTGAATTATTTGCTGTAGACTCTGGTTTCTTTAATAATTGTCTTTTAATCAGAACCTGTTTCTGGATTTTCAAAAGTGGGGTAGTTATTTTGCAGGAGTGAAGCAGAGGAGTGGTTCTGCTACCTTTTTGTCACGTGTCTAGAGTAAATGGAGTTTGTTCCAGTGTGAGGAGAGTACTTGGTACTGCTTGAATACAGCTGGGAACAGTGGTTTTCTCCTGGGTCACATATCTTTTTTTCTTAATTATGTGACACAGACAAGAGAGATGAATCTATGGAATCCATAATGTAAAGATTGAGATTTTGCAGGAAGGAGGGTTTATGCTGCTGAGTTCTACAGAGAAAAAATAAAATGAAGATAATAAATACTGAATTACCTTAGCAGAGTGTAAAGAAGTAAACAGGGTTAGCAAAATTTTTCTTTTAAAATCTCTTTAGATAAACAGCATGTTTTACTCAGTTTGATCCCTAAATTTCTGGTACATCTGAGGCTTTTTAGATGTTGACAGATATCCTTAGCAAACTTGTATGTGTAATTTCACACATCACCAGCATCTTAAAGCCATCATTGAATGATGGGCAAGCTGGTGTAAGATGCATAACAGACATTTTACAAACCAGATATCTCTTGCTGTAGAACATCTATTTCAGGTAATAACATAAATGTTATGAGGAGGACTCTTCTAATTATTATCCAAATTATAGTAACATTTCTGATATTTGTGAAACAAAATTTTATGGTGACACATGAAAAGGAAAAAAAAACACTCAAGAGAATAACAGTCTGAGACAAGCTGGCATACAAAGGGAGTAGCTGATCTCCCTTGGATGTTGCAGATGACTGCACTTAGAGAAAAAAAAAAGAATGATGGATTACATTTGAACTTTGAAAAGATTTGACAAGCTGAATATACAGGAGCCACAAAACATTTGTAATTGCAAAAAATCACATTATTTATAAATGTTTAAGTCTTGAATATGTGATCAAATTAGATAATAATCCAGTGTGAACATGCATTTTTATTATTTGTCTGACACACAGCTGTAAAATTGGCCCAGAAATACTATTTATCAGACATGGGAATATTCTTCTGAAAACTAATGAATGAAGCTCATAGTGTAGACAGTACATTCAGTGTAAAAATGAAACATGCCTCTCCTTCTGTGGTTCTATGAAAGTGGAATAGATGAATGGAAATATTCGGCTTCCATGCTAACATAATTTCCATGATTGCCTAGGGTAACTGTGTTTTTGAATATCTGTATTCCTCAAAGCTTTTTAAAATGGCCAGCAGTTGAAAACATGGGTTTAAAATTAGGTTTTGAGATGTTCAGGACACTTAGCTGAAATTTTACATTCTATTGTAGTTTGAATGATATTGCTATCCAGTATGGTATTGAATTTTCATTTAACATGAAAATAGTTTTCAAACATTTCTGAAATAGGACTTAGTAGTTACTTATCTTGAATTCTCAAGATAGCAAGAGCAGTCAGCCTTACTGTGATCGCTCTTAATATCTGTGCAATTAACTAAAAATTAGTCTCAGCATTTAAATTCAGTCATTGCTATAAGTATTGGCATAACAAACTTAATTCAGATGTCAAAACTGTGAAGCTTTTAATAAAAGTTCTCCTTTAATGGGTATGTATATCTGTGCATTCCAAACAGGATATAAAATCCAGTATTTAGGTTTAAAATTGCTACAGAAGATGAGTATGAATCATAACCCAGTAAATAGGGACAGTATATCTTGAGAGCCTTTGCAGTGGTCAATATCCAGGTTATGTGATGGAATATTTGGTGTCTCTCTGATTGAGTTTGCAGTCACTGCAAGTCACTGTTCTGTGTGTAGCAGCCACATCAGCTCACTCAGCTGCTGATCTGTATGTCTGCTACCATGGACTGCTACAAATTGGATGAATCTACAGTTTTAAGTTCTTGCTTGAGCTAGAGCTCTTCCCTTAATGACTTCAAATCTTCTTAGCAGTCATCTTCCCAGACAAATTTTCTCTTAGTTAGCTGATGTAACAATACTGCCTGGTCTTTCTGATTCACAGAGACCTACTGACCCTTGTTTTTGAGCTCTGCAGGCATTTTCCATTCAGTGTGAGGGTGAAGCTTAATCTATGATTTCTGATTATATACCTCTTAGAAGTACTGTGGTAATTTGTCACTCCACAGAAAGGGTTACAGCCCTTTATGCTCCTACCAGATGTTCTGTACATACTTTTTTGGAAACTAAGGAAGTAATGTAAATAAAAAAGATATTGTCAGTAGTAAAAACCCTTATTAAACCATTTGCTGCTCTCCCAATTTGTGAATCTGAATGATCCTTGTGATGTTACAAAATTAATTTTTCCTGTTTCTTCTACAGCTGCCAGTTAAGCTGAGCAACCTCAGGTACTAAGCAAAAGAAATAGTAAAAAAAAATAAATATTTAAATGCAGTGTCTTCTATAGCTGGGCACTGCTTGTATTGTCTGTGAGACTACGATATGTCCAATAATTTATACTTATCTTAAAGTTCTCTTGATTAGATTTATTTCAGATGCAACTTAATTTGTCCCTTAATTCAAACATATGGTTTGTAATGGTATGGCGAGGAATTTTCCACACAAGTTGCTCTAATGCTTTTTGGTAGTGGCATTTATTGCATTGTGCGTGTATTGCATTAAAAGCAAATAGTCAAATGTCTCTCTGATAGCTGAAGAGTTCCACTGCAATATCCTCTGTCTTTACTATCTAAATATAATAATTCTTGGGACCAATTCATGAACCAGTTTCCTCTAATCTGCAGGATGCCCATAAACAATATGCATGTGGCTTTCTTGTTTTACTGTGTTACCAGCAAACATATATTAAAATATTATAGCTGGTAGTGAGCTGATGCTAAGCAGCCAGCAGTTAAGTGATAGTACCTTGAAGAAGGAGGTAGGGATTTCTTGGGTTTTTTTATCTTTTACTAAGGCAGGCTTCATAGAGTCCTTGGAATGGTCACTAAGTGATTTTAAAGCAGGTGTCTACCATCACAAGATGATAGGGATGTTGGTGCCATGGCAAGATGATGTGTGGTCATGCAAAGGGGGCTGCCATTCCTGTTCAAAGTGACAGGAAGGTGGCAGAAAGGTTTATTCACATTGCAGCCTGTCATTATTTGTCGTGCCTTTGGGAAGAGATTGACAAGCAGGACACTGTGAGCTGTATGAGTGTTTCAGATGACTTATTGAGGTTTTCAGTCAGGAGATCCTGCATTTCATTTGTTTAATTTTGGTACTTGTCTACCCATCTGTAAGCCAGCTATAACTTGGTCTTTGAGGTTTTCTCTGCCATTGCTGTGTTCCGAGAGCACGTCGTGAAGTTTCTACATTCCATGATTCCTTCATTATTTCTATTTGCCAGGACCATTGTTCTCATTGGTGTCTCTATTATGCTGCTTTTTCTCTCATTATATAAAGTTCCATGTATGCTTTCTCTCCATAATGTGAGAAAGGTCATAGGTACCCAGGGGTGCAATATCTCTCTATGACAGTAGAAAATGTCAATGTGAAATAAAGAATTTGTCTGCATTAATATCCACTGGGAGAATAAAGCCTGAACTAGGAAAACTTGTAACTTGTAATGAAAATCACACAGTTTATGTTCATTTAAACCAAATTCAGCCTTATGACACTGAAAACATCTGCAGCTGCAGTTTTTGCATGCTATAATTTGCTGCTTGTGTTGTCATTTCAGCCCTTATTGATCTATTTCCATTTATTCTCCAGAAAATATTTTGCTTTTCGAATTGAAAGTTTTCAAGCTTACAGTTTAGGTCTTATATCCTCAGAAGATGACTGGACAGAAGGCAATAGCATACCTTTTAATACTATTTGTGCTATTTAGTACTTTACATATTTACCTGAGATTTTGTATTCTGAGCATGTTTTGAAAACATTAATTATTTCCAGAACTCCTTTTTGGGAGATTGTACAGTATTATTACTATTACGTGGACTACAACATTAAAATAGACGTGGACATTTTCTCACAAGGAAATTGCTAAAGTTCTTCAGTTGGTGAAGAAATTGGTAGCCTGAAATCCCTTTCAATTGATTATTACATGTAATGTAATGAAGTTTGAATAAAAGAATTTCCTCAGCATTCTGTAGTGGTAGACTTGTGGCAGAAGTTGAGACTATTGATTTGATGGCACTTTGACTTGACAAAGAAGGAGCTGAGATACATCTATAAAGTCAAATACATACAATCTGCAAGTGGCTTCACATATATTTCAAGAGACTGGGACAGAAGCCAGTTTTCTTCTGGCAGCCATGTAAGACTGTACAAAGCCCGAGCAAAGTCATCAATCTTCACATCGTGACCGTGTAGGCATGTCTGCAAAGAGAAGGACTTGTTTACAAGGGAATGGATTGTACCCAGAGCAGTGACTAACTGCAGCTAGGATCAAAGGAATTTCATATGTGACACTGAGAATCATACATGGCAAAGAGAGTGCTCTGGAGAAATTTATCTCCTTGGCAGTTCATCATTGCAAAACTGTTCCTGTGCGTTTTTAGATGGCTGCATATTTTACCACTATTACAGGAATCTGCTGTACCATTAATCATGTTTGGATTTTTTTTTTCTGGAGCCTTGGCTGTTGTAAAGTAATGAAAATACCTGGTAAAGTATGAGCACATCATCCATTACTGTTCAAATATAAATGGTTTTGATAAGGTTTGAAAGAAGATGAGCCAAAAACCCCTTTTGTATTCTGTAAAAGTGCAGCTTTCAGGTAACCCTGGAAAAAAACACCCAGGCTTTGTATATGAAAAGAAGTGGTCTTTGTCTACCTTTAAAAACAGGCATGCTATTTTGTTAAATGTTAGTGACAAGCTCCAACCTAAGTCAACAAAGTCATTTTGTGTACGAACAAATTGTTCAGATTCTTTTTTGTGGAGCAGTGTTTATCTAAAATTTGGATTCCATGAGCCTGGGACTAAATGTCAGTGTTTAAGTGTTCTTTCAATAAAGCTTTCTTAGGGAGTTGCAAAAGATATTTCTGTTGATTGTGGCAAGTTCAATCAATTATACCTGTACAATATTTTGACTAGAGACATGTTCCACTAAAAATGGTTTAATAAAATGCAAACAATAGTAAGTATTTTTTTCTCTCTTATCTTGTGTTAAATTAGACAGATTTACATTAAAATCTTCATCTGCCTGCTAAACCTCGCATTTCTGCATTTTCATTTCAGGTAAAGTAAGATTTCATAATTTCATGTCAGGTAAGATCTGACAGGTAAACAGATGCATTTTTCACATTTTTATTTCAGAGTAAAACTATAAAAGCATGTAAAGATGGAGACTAGAAATGTGTATAAGTAGAAAAGGACAAGAAGGAGGTTGGAGATGATTACTTTCAAAAATCAAGAGGATTTCCCTGCAAAATTATTTACCCATTTTCTGAGACAATTTATAAATATATTGACAACAACAAGGGCACAACTATCTGAGGAAAGAATTCATCCACTCATCAGTGTTTTCTACAGTAACAGTACTGTTAGTAGATTTTCAAATAAATAATTTCCTGCTTAGTCTTCTGTGGGTTTCTTCTTTTCTTAATGGGATTTTCAGAGATCAAGACATTGCAGGTCTTTCTTCTTTTTTTTTTTTTTCTTTTGCCTTTCATCTCCCACCTCCCCTCTAGTAAGTTGTATGAACATCTCACTGTTGCTCCTTTTTATATTGCCACAGGCACTTTTTGGTTGTTCCCTTTGCTTTTGGATCCTGTCTTTGATTCTCATTTTCTCCATCTTCATATAGTTGCATATGGAAAAGTTATATGAAAAATATTCCTTCTAAAAAATCAGCCACATTACAACAGTAATTCCCAGCATGTAAGACATAAAAATGTGCCATCAGAGACCACCTCTTCCTTTGCTGTATGAGGACAGGCAAGGACACTTGGTCTGTTCAGCCTGGAGAACTGAGGGGAGACCTCACTGAGGTCTTCATCATCCTCGCAAAGGAAAGCAAAAGAACAGGCACTGATCTCTTCTCTGTGGTGAGCAGTGACAGGACCCAAGGGAGTGGCCTGAAGTTGTGTCAGGGGGAGGTTTAGGGTGGATATGAGGGAAAGGTTCTTCACACAAAGGGTGTTTGGGAACTGGAACAGGCTCCCCAGGGAAGTGGGCACAGCACATAAGTGACCACTGCCAGAGTTCAAGAAGCTTTTGGACAATGCTCTCAGGCTGATGGTGTCACTCTTGGAGTCCTGTGCAGAGGCAAGACTTTCACACAGTGATCCTTTTGGGTCCCCTCCAACTCAGCATATTCTATGATTCTATGCAGCAAGTCACCTTGATGCAAAAATTAGAATACATAATGGAACTTATCCACATTCTCTATTTCTCTAGGGCCTCTATCCTTTGAGCAGGAAATGGGCAAACCTCTAATATTTGAAACAATATTGTAGGACTTCTTTTCTCTATATGCTGTACAAATTAAATTCTTGAAAACTTGAGTTTGTGTTAATTAGTTAAAAAAAACTCCCAGTAAAAAGCCATAAGCTAGGCCTCTTCCAATATTTCAGTTGAAATACAGGTTAAAAATAAAATACATAAATGGAATAAAAATAGGGAAATTAAAATTTGCTCCATGAGGATGTCTTTTTTATTTTCTGTGCCTCAAATATCCAGTCTCAGAGGCAGTTAAAAAGTCAGTGTGGCTAATTCCTGGCAGTGGAAAAAAGGCTAAGGAAACAGATGTTCTGAGGCCACTTGTCAAAAACATGAAGACGCTATATTTTGGATAAAAGCCCATGAAAAGGACATGGGTTTAGCAACATGAAAGGACAAAAACTAACGTCCTTCATGAAGAATGCCACCATTTTCCATTAATACTAATAGAACCCAACATCATTCTTTGCACAATTCTTAGTTAAAATATGTATTTTCTGCCTACTGGTAGCATCATAATGGTTGTGTTACCTTAAACTGCTCTGATTGACTGACATGTTTCATAATATCTCCTTAGGATTTTATTTGTTAGCATATTTGAATATGACTTTAATTTGACAGAAACTCCAGCAGACTCCATATGGATGATTGTGCCTAAGTGTGATCTGTCTGTTTGTCCTAAAGTGAAAGAACTGAATAATCAGTTTGAAATCAGTGGGAATTATTGTATTCTGTAAATCAAAAACAGGATCCAAGTAACTCAAATCTTCATTGCTGGGATCAATTAAAGAGTTGGATATGGAATAATGGTATGGTAAAGGTATTGTATCCAAATGAATTAAAAAGACAAGCTCTTCATTGCTTTTTATGAAGTTCTGTATAGTTTTAGTTTTACTCTGACAAATTTGTTCCCTTATTCTGTACAGATTTCAAACAAATCAAAACAAAATGTCTAGACCATATTTTACTTTTAGTTCTGGAATAAGGCACAAGTGAGGCAAAATTTCAGCCCAGGGATATGCAACAACGAAAATTTTTAATAATCAATTGACTTCTAAAAAAGTAACAACTGCCATCAAAGTCAGGACTAATGCATGACAGAATAAATAATCACATTTTGATCTCAGATATAGCAAATTTCTTGTGTTTTTGTGGATCTATATTAATTTTGGAAACAGGAAATGTTAACATGAGTGTTAGTCTAGAAGGTGTCACACCACTGCCTTGCCATGTTCAACAAGGTGCAGCTCATTAGATAAACACATCTATGTAAATATAACAAATGCTTCTTTCTGCTCACCAAATGTGGGGTAAGGCAGAAGAGTGAATAATGGACAGTGCAGAGTTAACAGAGAGAAAACAGACAGCATAGTGATAAAGGGACCATAGTGCTAATGGAACCAATTCCACTGCTTCTTGGTGAGTCTAATGCTGCCCCTGGAAATGCAGATTTATGACTAAAATGTAAATAAAACAGCCATTGTTGGCTCTGACTAGGTATAAAGCACTGAGGAAATGGAGGATTAAAAATGAAGGCAAATACTCTTTATGTTACAAAATGTCTTTTAAACAAAAAAAAGCTGGCAAAAATACACTACTATAGAATGGAAACATCAAGACAAATGCTATTTTTATAGTGATTTACTGGAAAATTCCTTGAAGAAAAACAATTCTTTTGCATAGAATATTTGATGCTAATGCCACAAGAATTTTCTTAGCTATGGAGTTTCCATTGAGGTAACTCTCTAAAATGTTTCATTTCAGTTACATTGTAGACAACCCAAATATGGCAAAGGCGATTATTTCAATTTTATTAATAATTCCAAATAATACTCAGAGAACAGGAAAGATAAATCTCAGGGCTAAGCAAACATTAATGCAGAGAAAGACATTCAAGGCAGAAAATAGTGTGAGGTAGGATGCCAAAGACAAATACTTCACAGGGTGATTATTCTTTAAGCAGATGGTGCATAGAGGACTAGACTGGTTTTTGTGGCACAGTAGGTATTGCACAGCACATGTTGCTCTAAGAATAATGAAGACATTTGCCATCCCCAAAATTAAGGGTAAAATGCATCATGCTATAACTAATGAGCTGTCTGGGTTATTTTTGACTCAGTTTATTATGAAAAGATTGGAGTAAACCACAGCAATAAATCTCTAGGACACATACATCCCAGACTGATTTGCATTCAAGGTCATGACAAAGTTCAGCAAAAATGCAGATCTGAGCAGAACAACTCTTCATGTATCATGTATCACGGATTGCTGTGTTTCTTTTCTTTTTAGGCAGCTCTAAAGAATAATGATGATTATTATATCATGGCAGATAAGATATTAGGGACAGTATGTACTTGTGCATATTTGTCTTTCAGTGTTTGTCACATGCCCACTTGTAACTTTCTAGCCAGAGTGGAAAATATTCAATACTGCACTCCATAAGTTTATAAAAAAAACCCAAAAAACAACAACTCCAAAGTATCTGTTGAGTTATGAAGAAGATTTTTCCGGAGGAGACATTCAGGAGACTGCTCGACTTTATTAATCCAACAAAAATGCCTCACACAGAAACTTATCTTCCTGTGTTATGAATGGGAAAAAAATATATTTGAAGTTGCAGTTAGGACCTGGGAGCTCATCATGTATCTGATGTATGATCTCTGGTGTATGTCATCACTAGATTCAAACTCCTTCTCAGTGATCTGATTTCTGTGGCAAAACCAAAGTATTTAAAATATGCTTCAGCCCATCTAGGATCTTAACTTTCTCCATTAATTTTATATGGAGATAAGTATTCCACCTTAGTAATTTTATTTAGGTTTTAAGGTTAATCAATTAGACTGTTAGATACCCTCTGAACAGTAGTTATCCATATCACAAATCTAGATAATTTAGTTTATGTGTGATTTTAGATGGCACCATTTTATATCTTTTTATAGTTCAATCAGGGGATAAATGGCAGTAAAAAAAAGTAAAATGTGAAATATACCAAGTCTTCAATGAGACCTAGAGTGAATTTCAGGGCTTATGGATGGAAATTGGCTAATTTTTTAACATGTGAACCCTAATTTATACTTTGTGGCTCATAATTAGTCTGCTTTTCTCTCTGCAGTTCATCAGTGTGGTCCCCATCAGTGTAGTGATGCTGCTCCTTTTGTGTGATAACTAAACTGTGTCTTCTTTGCTTCTATTTTATTTTTATGCCTGGCAATATGTAGCCTTTGCATTCCTGAGATTGCAGTCCATGGATAACAAGGTTGCAGTGGATGAGAAAATTACTCAAGTAAGAGAAGAATTTCCTACATATAGGGGGAAACAGTACTGCAAAGAGACCACTAATCTGATAGTCACTGTATATTTTTTTATATAAATATAAATATGTTTTTCCTTGTGAAGGAATCTCAGGAGTCATGCTCATTATCACTATCACTACCAAAAAACTTCTGGAATGAAACAAAATAATTAAAACATCCATCAGCAATTAAATCTCTAGTCATCTAGTCTCTGCATTAGAGAACACTAACTAAAGGATGAGGCAAAGTCAATTTAATTCATTTCAAAAATACTCCTATAAAAAATGGAATGAGAAAACATGAGATTGAAGCAAAAATAATGATATTTCTGACATATTTTGAAACAGGGAATAGAAATGGATTATTTTTTATTCAAAAATATCAAGCTATTAATAAAAAAAAAAAAAAGAGCTAATGCTGGCCAGTTAAAAACAATGAAAAGCATTTTTTGGCAGTTGTTTTGTTTCTATTCAATTAAACTTAAAGCCCTTAGATTTGTTGTGTAGAGCAAACCCTAAAGGCAGTTTCATTGAGTTCCTTCAACAGGTTTTATGTTAAGAGAAAATTCTTACAAATCTTGTGAGTCTCTCTTTCTGCAGTGTTGAAAAGGTATAATGTGAATAAAGGCAGACAAGGATGTGGTGTGCCAAATTAATCTGTTATTTAAGTGTTCCCGTGCCTCTGTAAAATTGCTTTTTTCTCATAGGCTGATTATACAGTTTGCATATGAAACATTTTCCTGCCAGTGAATTTTTCTGAAATAAAAATTCCTCAGGAAAAGCAATACTTTTTGCAGGAAATTTCTATTTAGTTCTAAGTCAGGTCAGCTTTAATCTCCCTATTGCCCCAGTCACTTTCTTCTTTGTTCTTTTATATTTGTTGCATTATACAGAAACCAGAGGGCCCAGATGCACCACAGAACATGTGCCCAGTTATGTCCTGCCTCCGTATTTAGATAAGTGGGACTGTTTGCTACCATCATCAGAGGTTGGTTTCCATCTAAATGCAAAAATCTACACATGAAGATCACACAGGAGTGTGAAATGCTGGAACTGGATCCCTGATGAACCAAATGTTGTGCTGTGATAAGCAAGCCTTTACCCTTAGCAGCCTTTCAATAGTTCCCTTTCCATATCTGTATTTCAGAAGAGGGAAGAGATGCTGAAGATTACTTTACTACCACATATCATCATGGTCTTGCACAGCTTATGTATTAATTTCTTGGGTAGAAAAAGCAGTGAAGATAGCTGAGGATCGCTTGTGCTAGCAAATGTAGGGTCTCTGGAGCACTGTTGCCACCCTGTCTTCATTGCTATTATCTCTGATAAAAGCTTGAGTGTCTGTGTCTATTGTAGTTATGTGCTCAATTTCTCCTTAACCACAACAATCTCATCTGTGTTTGGCATATTTTAGTAGTTAGAGTGACTGAAATTTTTCCATATTTTTTTTGTTCCTTCCTTCTCTACCAGTGTTGCAAATGTTTTTCCTATAGAAAGTAGGAAACCTTGGCTGGCTATGTGATTTTGCACTGCACTACAGCCTCACTAATAAATCTTCTGGAAACTATAGCAGCAACCTTAAGGGCTTATAAAACAAGCTGGACTGAAGGTGCCACTGTACAGAGCCAAGTTGGAAGTCCTAACACCTGCAGGTTGGATAAACTACTCAGGAATATTTCAGAGCTGACTACTATATTTTGATTTTTGCAGCTGTAACAACCTAACCACCAGTCTAAGTTATAATTCGTCAACATACCACTGCACGTAGCTGAAACAATCCCTTGTTGCATAGTAAGGGTGAACAATGCCCACTGGAAGCAGCATTAGATGAAGTAATTTTATTTCCCTTTGTTTTGCAAATTTTTTTACCATTACTCATGAACTAGTCAGGCTATATTTTCTTTTTATCATGTATTTTATGTCACCTGAAATTTGAGGTGTGTAGGATTAAACACATTGAACAGAAGACTTGAAGTCTTACTGTCATTCATTCCTCACTTCTCTCTATTTCAGCAGGCAGAGAAGTTGTAATTGTTAGACTTACTAAATAATTTAAGTTCCTCACAGAGATGAGGCTGGGTAAAGGTGAATATACTGAAGACACAGTACAAAAAAATCCCCAAACACTCTGTCTGCCACTAGTTCTTTGAAGTGACTGAACACTAGAAGTATATCATTTTTAGCAATAAAAGCCTCTTGACACCTTGCTGCTTTTGGGAAACTCTCAAGTTGCTTGGCTTAAGTAATTTAGCACTTGTCTCCTAAATAAACCCACTGAGAATGTAGATGCTACTGCTACCACGTGTAAACATGTATTCATACCTAATTAATGTTTAATAATTAATTATTATTAATATGGATAGATATACATATTTTAAAAAGTGGAACTAATATATGATATTTTTATAAAAAAAATTGTAACAAAATCCTGCTTATGTGGGAAAAAACTGCATGGCAATGAAAGAAGCAACTCAGTAATGCTCTATTCTCTTTCTCTGCAATGTTTGTTCATCAGGATCAGTGCAGTTAATTACCAAAGGCTTCAGATAGGCTGATAAACAGGGAAGTATATGTTTCACAAATATAATAACTAAGTTTATGGGTGCTTATGCTAAGTTTAGGCTTATATATGAGCACTCTCTTATTGTCCAGACAGTTCTTTCTGTGGTCCCTGGCGTGGCTGTGGCCTAAGTGAAAAAATGTCTTCCATTAACAACCAGGTGTTAGCCAATAAATATTCAGAGTATAGCTGCTTTGTTTTGGGTCTAGGCACGAAGATGGGCTCATAACTACAGGGGAAATAGGCAAGAAATGAGGTTTGTAAGCATAAGAGATTTATTTGCATCCTTAATTTGACAAAAACAGATAGAGAGGAGAAGACAAGAAAAAGAGAGAACATACAAATGAGGGAAGAATTAGGAAATGCTTGAGATTGGAGGAGAGGATTTGGAGGTGATGAGATAAGCTTTCAAATTTCTTATGGGAGAATTTGCTTTTAATTCTTTAAGGGATAGAAAGGAAGAAAGTAAAGCATGTTGTGTAGACTAGAAAGGTACTACCATTTTACCACTTTTCTCTTTTGAAAAGAATAGTTATAGTCATTGCAGTGTTATAAAAGGAAGCAGGATAAAGGGGTAGTTTGAGCAGTGAATTAAAGGTGACAAGAGGCAGCTAGGAACAGAGAAGTCGTATTGTGAACTGGAACAATGAGAAAACCAAAAGTAAAGGGTTTTGACTCAACTTCAAAGCAGATCCACTGAAAATATTTTTTTAGTGAATAGTATGTATGCTTAAAGTATTAGAATGATTCCATTTATTAACTTAATGACCTTCTTTAAGGTATTCTATTTTTTTTAAAACTTTTTTTTTTTTTTTTGGTGCAGTGTGTATCTAGTGATTAAAACTCAAAAAATGTACATGTGCATTATCATATCACAAGTCTCGTGTCAGTCAACTCAAGTCCACTCTTCATGCAGGTTACTAAGTTTTCTACTTTGATAAAATAAAAAAAAGAGGGGGGAACCTCTGTTAAATCCTGATTTTGTTTTTTAGTCTTAGAGTGGAAAACATGGAGTAAGCTGTAAGTGGTGGTGCTTTCTGCATCACCTGTATTTAAAAATCCAGAATGCTGTCTGTCCTTCAGACCTGATTTGTTTCCAGGGAAAGTCAGAATATGATAAGAGAGTTTCTACTATTCTGAGGTTTTATGATTAGTTTTTTCCTGATTTGTTTGTGGCTTTTATTTAACCTATTTTATTTGTGTAACAGGTAGTATAGATACCTTATAAGTTTGTAAGACTGCAGATTGTCTTATGAATTAGATTAAGGTCCTTCAAGGTTACAGAACTGCCTTAGCAACACAATTTCCCTCCTGAGCTGTGTTTCAGAGAAAGGAAGAAATACTGCTGCTGTCATGGATGCTGAATTCGGTGCTGCCAGCAGCTCTGAAAGCCTTTGTAGAAAACAGCAAGTCACTAGCAAGTGTAAGACAGAATATACATTTTAAAGGAAGTAAACTGTGAACACACAATGCAAGAGTGACAAAAGTGTGTTAAATTATGAATCACATCAAAATAAATAATTTTGGAAGTCATCAGTAGCAGATGACTGTGATGAAATGGTAAGGTAGAGAATGGCAATTTCAAATAATAGCAGGTGCAATAAATTAAACTGGAAATGGGGGAATCCTAAAATATTGTAATTGGCTTTGATTTCAGATGCTGGGCTGCACTCTGAATTTTCAGCTTGAAGACAAAATAAAACTTATGAAAAATAGATATGAAGAACTGTACCTTTTTACTAGGTGGAGGACAGGAAGGATGGAAACACACTGTGCTTTATAGGAGCTTTTTTCAGCTGTGGTTAAGGCTGTAAGTAATTGATAACAGGTAACCTAACTCAGCATGGAGAAGCCCTAACCCAGTTCTGGGAGAATTTTGATAGTTTTTTTAAACAGACATTGAGTTCAGGAATAGATTTTTAATAACCAGTTGCACAATATATCACCAACTGTTATCAATATGGAAATTCAATTAGTCCTAACACATTTGGAAGAGTTACAGTAATGTTTCAGCTGCTGTAAGAACTCAGTTGGACACAGGGCATTTTCTTCTCCAGCTGTCTCTCTTCCAATACACAAGGCTGTGGTACAGATGGAATTACAGCCAGACCAGGCTTGGCTGTGTTCTTGCAGAGCTTCTTGGCCACTTATGCCTCAGGGAGGAGCTCTGCAAAAAGCCATGCTGAGGAGGTGCTGGCACCAGTATATCAGTGGTGAAGTCCACTTGCTTCAAACCCTGGGTCATTCTTGTGAGATCAGAGACTGTCTTTAAAAGAAGATGCTTAGGAGTCAGAGCTGCTCTGGTGTGATATAACCTGCGTGCTGCTGGGAATGGGAACCTCCAGGCTGTGTGTTTCCCAGAGAATTGTTACAGAAGGAAAGCTGTGCCTCTTTGTTGTCTGTGGTAAGAGCTAGCTTCACATCTGACTTACATGAATTGAAGGTAATTTGTATGTTTCCTTAAGTCACAGCTTACAAGAAACCAAACCACTTTCCTCAAAGCTCTCTGCACCAGAAGGGCCAACACTTGCCCCCAAATATGCTATATCAAGTTGATACCCACGTACAAAATTTTTGCCTGGAAGTAAGAAGCTGAACAAAACACAACTGGGGAAAGCAGAATAGCATGCAGTGACTGTTGCCAACCCTGAGACTAAAATAATCCATGTCTCAATAGCAAACACATGATAGATATGTTCTAGTGAAAGGTATTTGTGCAATACATCACATACGTTTATACTTTAATGAAGAGACTGTTATGACTAATGCATAATGTGTATGGTCTGTTAAGGCCAAAAGATATGTATTGAGCAAATAAGGTAGATTTATAGTTTAATAGTCCCATTTGAGGATATATAACAAGATAAATTTGAAAAATGTAAACTATACCCTCTCCAGATCAGTAACTGTAAGAAGCAGAATGTTTCGGTTCAGAGGAAATTTCTGTTATTTATATAAAATCCATAACCTTAGCTGTTACTGTGAAAAAAGTATCAGTGCAAAAAATCTTTAGTACATTAGCAGTATTTCATAAATCACCAGATAAATAGAACATTTAAGCTTCTGGAAAGTTCAAATGTTGCCACTAAGAAAAGAAAAACCCTTGCATAAGAAGTTAAGTGCTCTAATTAAAATAAACAAAAAAAAAAATTGAAGATCAGTATACAAAGTGAATGTATGAGTTCAGAGCTGTGGTATGAGAAATGAGGAGCTGTTAAGGTCTGTTCACAAACTTTGATAAGCAATTGGAATTCTTAAGCAATTTTTAAAGTTGAATTGCAGTTTTTGACATTTTGTATCCAAACATTTTAGCAATTTTCTTTTGCATTGTTATTACTGTTATTTTATTATAAACCAGGATTCCATGTAAAGATGGAGCTTTACTGTCCTAGAATTTTTGCTGCATTAGAGTAATGAGCAGCTGTCAATTTACAGCCTTTAGGTTCAGGTTGGTAAAAGCTGTGAAAAAATAATCTGCAGCTTTGTGATTACTTGAGTCCAAATCATGCCTTTTTGTAAGACCAAGAACTAAATATGTGTGTGATATAGTAATTCAGGGATTTAAGTGGGAATAGGTATTATTGATAATCAAAATAGTTTTTCAGGACACTCAAAATAATGCATATAGGAAAGAAAAAAATCTGTGGTCTTAATTTTTATTTTCTGTGACATATCATTAGTTTCCACAATCATGGAACTGTTGTCATCACAGTTATTACGATTTAATAGAAACAGAGGCTAGTCAAGAAATCAAAGTATTCAACAGTCACAGATGGCCCAACCTCTCTTCTCAGCCAGGGTCTTCCTAGAGCACATGATGAGAGATTGTGTCCAGAGGGTTCTTGAAAATCTCCAGTGAAAGAGATTTAATATTCCATGAGCTGGGACTTCCTTTCTAAGTGGTGGTATTTTTAGTTATTTCTGAACCAAAGTAAAAAATTGGCAACATAACAGACATTGTATTCCAGATATTTTGGGGGGTATGTCACATTCTGATCCCTAATTTCTAGGCCAAGTAAAAACTCATTTTGGTTCTGAATTCCAGGGAGGTCTACAATGCAGTGAGGAACCTGAATTACATCTTTAATCAAAGTAGTGGGGATAGTTAATGGAAGCATCAGCAGAAATTTTGGTGTGGGCTGGAAAGGAGAATATTTGTTTCCACACGCTTCTCTTGGCCATCTCACAGAGAGGCTTGAGTAGGTTGGGCTGTTCCTGCTGGTGTTACACCCCCTGTAACAGTGCAGTCATACCTGGACAGCAGGGTGGCAGCAGCAGGGCTGAACTGGTGATGGACAAACAGCCCACAGTGTCTACTCTGCCCTCTGGGAATGGTGGCAGTCTCTAAGGGCCATCCTGCTGAACCGTCGTGTTGTCTCAAACCCTAAGCCCAGTAACAGGAAAAATAGCTATGGATTTATTTTTTTTTTAAATATAATTTACACTTATAAACAGTTTTTTATATGCTCTTTCTTTGTGCCTAGTTTATTCAAGGCTAAATGACAGTGCAATTCTTCCTCAACATGTTTGAAGTTGTATGTGTTTATGAGGGTATATCTCAAAGCTTTCTCTGTAATTAAGCCCAGAGAGTCTTTGTTCAGTCTGCATTTATTTTTCAGTTGTGTGGGTGTATATGCTTGTATTTCCCTTAAATTATATTTGTGCAATCTCATTTCTTCAGTGAAAGATTTTGAAGCAATAAAATGTTGCAAGTGTTACCATAGCAATAAAGATCTTAGAGTATCAAAAATAGTATCTTGCTAAATCCCACTCTAGGGTTGGTACCCCTGCAGTTCCAGCATCACTGTCTCTTACTCAGTAAATTTTCTGTTTTTTCTTTGAAATATGGAATAAGTGTGACATCATATGGTAATCATATATGAAATATGTCTCTAAGCAAAGGTATTTCACATGAGAGTGAAATGTGACTGGTTATGAGGATAAAATATAGCATCATTCCAAGTCCCAGGGAAGATATAGGATGTGGAAATTTTCTAATTTATGCTACAGGAATCTGAAAATAAATATGTTAAGGCCAAATTAGTTGTGTAGCTGTTAAATGAGTAGAAGAGAAGGGAGCGTGCTAGCAAAATCATATGATTCCAGCATGCCAGTTTTAAGCATAGGGAATTATTATAACATTAATTAAAATCTTCCAACAATGAATATACTCAAGTGGGAAGCTTTGGACAAAACCATTTGAACATTCAACCACTGATATTAAATAAGAAGGGGTTTGTAAAACCCTGTCACATTAATAGTGACAGGATATTTTAGTGCCAGAAGTCTGTTTTGCAAAATAATATACCTTCTTTTGATAAATTAAACCCTTGTTTCAAAAACTTATTTCCAAATACATTTGAAATTTGTGAACTAAATTTTGTTTCAAAAGAACATTAAAGGACTCCTAGTGCTCCAAGTCAACCTGCATATTCTCAAAGTTGATTTGAGATCTTATGTATTGTGTAGAAATCAATGTAGATGTGATCAATATTATGCCATAGTAAAAAATATCATATTCACAGTGGGAAAAATTTGATTTACATTCTGACTTTTTTTTTTTTTTACTTTAGATGTGATATATTGAAAATTTTTTAGTTTCCTCAGTATATTTTAACTGATGCATAAATCTCCAAAGAGTGAGGTTTCTTAGACTGCCCACTGTTTTTCCTCCACTGCAAGCCAAGTCACCTTTTCTACAATAAAATGTAAATGTTTTTATGTTTAACATCAGGGTAAGGAAAAATCAACTCCCTCAGATCTCTTCTTTCCCCATGCCTTTCTGTCTTCAAGTGGTTTTTGAAAGTCAACCTCTTTTCATGTTTCCTCAGGTGCTTCTTAACACAACTGTGAAAGCAATGTTGTGGTTTCATTCATAATGCATATCTCCAATACTTTACTCTCTTCCTGTGGACAAAATTAAGGATAAAAGATGTTGGATTCTGTGACAAGACTTGGCACCACATACAGACCCATTTCATTTAATCTGCAGGTGTTTGCTTTGGAAGGCAATTAGGCATCTCTATCCTTTTGAAGTTTCCCTTACATTAATATCCCCATCTGTCTCCTTGCTCTTTTGTTTTTTTAAATGTGTTTTATAAGATAAAGATCAGTATTGAAAAGGTAGTGGCTTCTCACAGCCCTGTGGATTCGTCATGATTTATCAAATGTGAATGATTAACCTAATAGAGTCTGAGAGCTGTAATAAACACTTTTTCTTTTTTTTTATGCAGTTACACCGCTGTTTAGTACTTCCTTGTGAGATAGGTGTTTATAGAGTTTATTAGAATGATTTACTATATTAATCTTTGCTAAATTACTATAATATTGCTATATCTTTTCCTGAAAGAACATAACTGAATTGCCTGTGCCACAGTTCCTTCCACTGTGGCAATTGGCAATGCTTTAAACACCTGCTTAAGTCCCATTGCTTAATCAGTCTGAAAGTCCTGAAACAGCAATATTGGCTTCTGGAACAGTACTTCAGTAGGAATTACACATCTATAGTTGTATATCATGATGCTGCACCTCACTGCAGTAGTATCTCAGGAATCAGAGATTATATCCAGGAAAGATATCTTAATGTATGAAATACCATATGATCTTTACAAAAGAAACAAATTGTCAGATATCTGGATTACAATCCCAAATTCTTCTATTTGCCAGTAACAATGTATAATTTGCAAGTATCTACTAGCTTCTTACTCAGCACAGGAGTACCTGTGATAAACTTATGGATGCCTTAAGAAGTTTAGTTTAGAAATCTTTAGATTACTAAAGTAATCTATTATCTATGTAATTATACAAAGAACATTTTTCCAACTGAAACAACTTTTTATATGAATCAGAAAATTATCTATAAATATCAGAGCTAGTAATTTATCATTAGTTGCAATTGAATTACTAGTATATCAGAGCAGTGTTAGAAACTACAGACATTTCAATCAATACTTTATGAATACTGATATCAATATTTTATGTTACTGATATGCTGTACATTTTTCTTTCTGTATAGGATGTCACGTATCATTTGGCAATATTTTAATTTTTATTGTTTAAATAAGAGTAATAAAAAATACCAGTGAGCACATAGCATAGCTCATAGCATAGAACACATCAGTTTTGGGAAAGATCTTTGTACTTTAATAGAGCTTTATATTTTTACTAATAAATCAATAATAATTTTTGTAATAAGAACTGATTAAATAGAAACAGGGCTAAGATCATGCATATTTATTAATTTACATGTGCATTTTTTGTTTGTTTGTTTAGAAGTAGGAAAATGCTTTAGAATTTGGATATGTCAGCACTGCTTTTCTGTGTCTCTCATTTGGCCTTCCCTCTGCCTTCTTTAATAGCTGAGTATTAGCTTGAAAAGATATGTATTAGTATATATTTCAAGTGATCTGGTGTCCCTTTTTACTCTCATATTGATTAAGCCTTCTTAGTTATTTGAAACATGAAGTCTCTTGCTGACAGGTTATGAGAATGCCTGCTGGAAAGGAAACATAATGACATTGCATAGACTGATTGCTCTAAATTACATGGAGCACGCCAGGTTTGTTTACAAACTCTCAGAAGGAAGGTACTGTGGTTTTCCCACTGCAGACTGATATCAACAGAGCTCTGTGATGCTCCTATTGTGCTGCAGGATATGATTTGGTTGTTATTGGAGTACTTAGTGTGTTTGATGAGAAGTGAAAGTGAAATACCAGGAACATGCAAATAATGTTGTACTTACAGTGTTTTTAAATTCTTGCTTAATTAGCTGCAGGGCAAAACCACTCTGGTTTTGAAGAAAGCACCAGAGGATTTTAATTTTGCTAAAATGATATCTAAACAATGGTTATGAGAATGGCACTGGTTAGGGGGAGTATACCTTTTTCCCTTTGCTTGTGTTATATCTGTTAATTTTTTAAAAAATATATATATATATATTTATCCAGTTGTTGCTTCTAAGTAAGACTTCAAAATATGCCCTAGTGTTAGATTCTTTAATATCCAGTATATTCCACTCCAAGGATCCCAATGCAGTCAAAAAGGGAATACTCTCTATTTTAGAAAGCTATGCCTTCATTAGTTTGTTCTCTCAAACTCTCCTGTAAACTTCTCCCAGAAACAATAGGTCTTTGCATTAGGAACACTTTTAATTTTTTTTTTTTTTTTAAATTTTCTTTTCCCCCAGGAGCTAACATTAAATTCAGAATTACAAGAACACTAGAAATTGAAAATCTGCAGTTTTTCAGGGATACTTCATTAATATTTTTTCATTCATTGGACTTAATCTCAGGAAAAAGATGAATTATCAATAACTCCTCCAGATAGATATTCAATTTACTATTACATGCATATACTTGTTTTGGAAGAAGAGCTAAAGATTTGCTTCTACAAAGACTTTTTGTTCATGGTAAGTGATGCACTAGGAAAGTAGGTTAAAAATATGTTGCTAGGAAACAGAAGAGAATCCTAGCAACTGCTTCTGAAAATGAAAATTGTATGTCTGTGTAAGGATGGAGCTTCAGCCCACAGCAATCCAGCTAGCTAATATTGTTTTCTTAAAGAGGATTAATTCTGTAGCCTCTATCTTTGCTATTTTATTAGTAAAATAGCATTTCTTATTTAGAATAGTGTTCTTAGAGAAGGAAAATGATTTTTCATCCATTATAGTATCTTACAATGTACTAGTACAATGCTCAGTATTTAGCTGGACCAGAATAATAAGCTTTTGAGATCCATGTTCCTCATTTATATGCAGGACTCACCAGTTGGAAAGATGCTCATTAACCTGTGGCTTTATGCAATCAATACTCTAACACAGTATTTGTTCTATTGAATTTTTGCTGTTATGTTCAGGGATTTACCACCTCAGGGAGAAAGTATGTAGTTGTGATCCCAAATTATTTTTAGGAAAGTAATAATAAGGGATTTTGAAATATATGTAGCCTGCTCTTCTTTCAGCACTAGTTTCACTTCCTTGCTGGACTTTTCATTTTTCCATCTTCTATTCCCTCTTGCTGTCATTTTCATCAGCAGTTCACCTCAAAGCATTTATACCTTTTCTGTTAAACATTTTCTCCCTTCCTCTTGCATTTCTTACACAGTCATCCTTCCTTCTGTTTTTCCAGTCCTTGCCTTCTCTTCTGTCTCTCTCTTCTCCCTCTTCCCTGATCCACACAGTTATATTCGTTTTCCCTAATGAACCTGTGCCTTGGAAAATAGGTCATTAGTTACAGGGCACTGTGATGCTACGATTCATTCCAGCGTTGCTAACTACCTTCAAGGCAGATAGGCTTCTATTGGTGAAAGCAGCAGAATGGTAGAGAAAAAGTCCTTGTATACCTTCAGTGTGCAGGCTAATGCCATGCAAGCTCAGGACTGCTTTATCTACATCCACATGACTTTTAATAAATATAATGACACTTAAATACAGTCACAGATAGCATATCGTCCTAAATTTGTGTGTATTCTTATACGTGTCGTAAAGCTGTCTTGATATTTACCTCAATGTCAAGATAAATTCTGATATAGGAGGACCATAAAATAGATCAACATGCAGAGCTGGTGTAGGTTCCAGCCTGTGTTATTCTTCTGTGTTATACACTTGAGTCAATCTTGGATCAATAGAAAGAGTTAAGTGTGTAAAAAGCCCAGGCAGTCACTGTGAAATGATGCTCTGTAGGTGAAGGCCTGTTAAAGACTGGGAAATCAGAAGGAGATTTTTTTTCAAAAGGACAGAAATAAGGGATGTCAGGTGAAGAAAGACAATCAGATGTGAATTTACTTTCTGCAACTATCTTGAGTAAACTACCTATGTATATAGGCAAATATTGCTAAGGAGTAGCTTTGGAGAAATTGTGATTTATAAAGTGGGAGATGGCAGAAATCACTGGAAGGAAGACAGCAATTCCTGAAGTAGGAATCATATCCAAGGCTACTGTAGCATCCCGAGTATCTCCCTTTTAGAAAAATTTGTTTTTCTTCTATGCTAATTTCATGGGTCATTGGAGAAACAGATCCATTTTATACCTGCAGGTTTTTTTTTAAGGCTTTCTTCAACACTCCTTTCTACTGTGGCAGAACTAAAGCTATGGCATGTGCACTGCAAACATGAGAAATGTAGCTGGCTTCCTTGTCTGTTAGTCCAATCCACTGCCAACCTTGTGCAGTGTGGAGATTCTGCATGCACTCACTTAATAAAGATTAACTCTGCCTGGAAAAAATTATGTACAGTAGCTGGTAAGATAAAGGGGCATTGTCCCTTTAAGGAAACACATCTATTTTGAAGTGACTAAGAGTATAGTCCTTGTAAACACAGTGGAAACCTCAATAAATTTAGAAGTACTAAAAAAATAATTAGCCCTTTGTCAGGGTTCTTGATTAATAAGTAAATGAATCTCTCAACCTGCTGAATATAGAGTTTAAGTTTGGTGAAATTAGATCTCTGTGATGGTATGAGCTGATCTCCCGCTTAAGTCAAATAAAATCCTCATTGCAGGAATTAGATAATCTTACTCAGATCCTCAAAATATTTTGCTCTGAATTGCTAAACCACTTAATTGTTTACAAAAAGTTGGTGAAAGTGTTGATTTACAATATATTAGGTCAGGATGAAACAGGTATGTTAAAAATGGTGCTAGCACAGAGTTATCTCCATGTATATTCTGGTTTTCTTTTGCTTCATTAAAAACAAAGACTGATCATATTAGATTTTTCCTTTTGTATATAGTCATGTATTTGACAGCATGGGGAATGCAGTGGGGGAGCTGGATAAACTGGGAATTAGAGATGATATCTCTGTTTTCCACTACATGTAGTTCCACATCTTGTTATTTCCTGCAGTATTGTCATTTGGCTTATTTCTGTTTGAAAGAAATACCTTGCATTTAATATATTCAAAGGTGTATTTTTCAAGGACCTTGGCAGAAAATTGGCTGTCATGAATAATTTCTCTGTGAATGTCAGTCACCTAAGTCTCTAAGCACGGCTGAACACACAACATGTTTAATGAAACTTTAACAGACCCAAAAATCTGGTTGACGTGAGCAAACGTTTATGATTAAATTAAGGATTGTTTCCAGTCCAAAGCCCAGCAAAAACAATCCTAATGGCTCCAGCACGCTAAGGAGGATTAAAGAAAATGTGTGCTAAAGCTGACAGTGATCACTGATCAAAACTTCAGCCTTTTTAGCCCTAAGGTAACTGGGTCAGATTTCATCATTGTAAGCCTTAAGGTATAAAATAGAAATTGAACTTGCACGGTGATGCAAGCTGGCTATGAAATTAGGAGGCCTTGGCTCACAAAATATGAAAAGTTGGCATACTCAATGGAAATGATGTTCAAAGGAGTTCACAGTAAGAATGAGGAAAACAGCTTGTGCTGCTTTGGAAGAATAAACAGCAGTTCTCTTTTTTTCAGTACTCATATTTCACACATTAATAAGTATTAGAAAAAAAAGCAAAATTAATATCAAAGTAGGAATAAAAATAGCGGTCCTTTGAAGTTTCTAAATGTTTAGGAATTGTCTATTGTGAAACTTCTGTAAAATATAAAAGGTTTTTTTTGTGAAGAAATAAGCATTTAGGGAAAGATCCAAGTAGCTACATACATATAATAGTATATTTTCTTCTAGAAAAAAAAAATATGATAAGAAGACTAGCACTTGAGGCAATTTGAGCAAATAATGAAAGACATTCTCCTTTTGATACAGGTTTTTATGGCTGCATTCGATACTGTACAAGAGAAGTTTCTTCTGAGTAGACAGGGAGACTATTTATTCTATCTCAATAGTGTAACAGTTAATTAATTCCTTACATTAAATCCTAGATTTTTTAACTCAGCAAGGGTTGGAATTCAAAATGTACATCAGGAGGAAGCATTACCTGGCGAGAATATCTGAACTGTGAACACTCCATATTAGCTCTAATTTTACTTTTCAAAATAGAAGCAGAGCATTGGGACTCCTCCTGAGGTATGGGCAGGGATCTCTAAAGGAGCACTGGTTAAAAAAGAACCTTACCTTCTCCACCATGCTCTGGGTGTCTGTCCAGGAGCCTCAGTGCTTGGAAGCATCAGCATGATCAGCTGTCACAGTTCAACAAAATCCCCATCCCAGCTCATTGTGCTGCAGCACCTACTCAGGAACACTTAGTCCAAGAGCCAGCACTTCATCCTGCAGACCACCAGGTAACTCTGAGTGGTTCACATGGAAGAAAAAAAGGCTCTCTTCAGTGATTTATGTGAAAGCCATATCTTTCTTTTTGAGGTGCTCCACTGTGTGCTGCTGGAGGCCCTCTAAAGACAGAAAGTACAAAGGGTGCATGATGCCCTGGTGAGTAGGTGGGCTGTGACCACCTTGTGTTTCTTCTGACCTGTTTCAACATAATGTGAACTTCTGACAACTTTATTCCCCACCTTCATTTTTGCCTCTTGATCTTTTGACCAAAAACCCAAATTAAGGCAATATCGTTTGCTATGTGTCTCTAAAGAGGAGAAAAAGGATGACAAATTCAGAAAGACACAAATGACAAGTGTTGATGAGAAACTGCCACAAACCTGATATGAAATAAAATATATCTTCAAAGCAGCGACTGGCCAGTGAATTACACTGCCATCTAAGAGAGTTTGAAAATAGACTGGATACCTGGGGGTGCAGCAGGATGGGGTGTGGAATATGCTGTAGTATTGTTGTTGCAGGAGCTGGAGCCTAGTTTTTGGCTGCTGTTGTGCACATGCATGTGCCTTACACTACCCTGAGATACTTCCCTTTCCTATATACCCTGTGCTCCTCCACTGCTCCAAAGCTACCAGCTGCAACAGGCACTGTATTTAGCAGCTAAAGCATGAATAAATAAAAATAAATAAAATAAATAAAATAGAATAAGTAAAAGCCTTGTGGCTGGGCATAGATATTTAACTGTTAAAGGCTGCATGTGGGAAGAAGGTATCAAACTGGAAATATCAGGAAGGACTGTGATATTAAGGCATATAAGCACCTAAAAGCTGAGCTGGGACGGGACTGGAGAGCAGTCCTCCTTGGAAAGAGAAGGCAGCAGGCTGGAATCCCATGAAAAACCCTGACTAAGAATGAATTTATTGCTATGGACTTTTGATTCTGAACCTTAATGATCTGTGCATACTTCCTATTAAAAAGTAATTATTCTTGGTTAAGCTTATTGTCTGCTACCTATTTTGGAAGTCAGTCTCCTAATAATGTTTCATTTCTTGAAATAAATTATGGATGTTTTCAGTGATGGAAATGTGGTTATTTCCAGGGACTTCTGCCTAGAAAACACATTGGCATAGAACTGGAAGAACAGATCTCTCAGGCACATTTTCTCTCTTTCACACACACAACATACCTTTATATTGCAGTGTGTATTTCCATGCAAATGCATCCAGACCCATATAAGAAATTTAGGAGGTGATTTAGGAAATCAGCAAAGTGATAAACAAACATAGCTTTCCTGAGCAGTACTTGTACAGAGTATGGTAATGTGTGCATAAGAGATGTAATTATGAAAAAGGAACCCAGAATGAGCACCGTATTTATGGTGATACAAACAGAAATAAAATAAGTAAGAACATGAAGATTCTGGAATGTGTAAAGGCACTGTGAAGTGGAGGTGTGTTCAAACAGTGGGGAGATTTCTACTGGAAGGAGTGCTCTCACTGAAGTAAATTCAGAATACACCAGAAAAAAATACCATTATGAGTAATCATACTTTGACAGAAGATAGAAGTATCACTGCTTCTATTTCTTTTGAGAAACAATGGGACAAAATGGAAGACAGAAAACAGGAGTTTCCCTGAAAAAATTCAGTACATTACTTTGAGTCAAAAATGTGAGAAGAAGATGTTACTCATCAGTATTTCTATAGTTTTATTGATAGAGTGTCCTGTTCTGCTTTGATATGTACATGTTTAAGATAATGATTGGTTAAGTGTAATCATGCAAATTTTAAATGGTTAAAGGTGAAGCTTACCAGTGGAAATTGTTGGCCAGTCCACAGTAACCTAGTGTAATATTGGTTACTCCATTTTCATAGATTCATGCAAGCTGTTTTGTTGAAATCACACCTTGTATTAATGGGGAGGCAAATATTCAGTAATAATCTTCATTTGCATAGGCTGCCTCCTCACATCTCCTCCAGGAGCACTAAGAAGAAGAGTTTCAGGCTGACTTGAGGGGTGGGAGGTTGTCTTCTTCTGCCAGTGAGCAAAGGGAAAAGACAGATAAAAAACTGATGCTGAATGTCAGCCTGGGGTTTTAGCATGGATATCAGATAAGATTATTTATTTATTGTGAGTGTGAGGGGTCCTTGATGGCCCTTTTGTTTTTTTTGCTAGTGGTCACCTTGCAAAGGGCTTTTAAAGGGTTCACCTCAAGTTGAAGCAATAGAACCGATGCACACAGTAGTTAATTAAATTGGCCAAAGTACTTTTGGCTCCAGCTTTAAGGAAAGGCCTTATTAATGTTCTCCAATTTGCTTTCAATGATCTGAAATTTAATAGCAGCACACTATTCCAATATAGAATAAGATATTTTATCAGAAAATTACAAATTGACCTCTTTAACTCTGAATTGACCTCTGTCTATGAAAAAATCTATTTTCAATGTGCTGTGATAGCAAAAATACTGTTAAAACAACAATTTATATAATAGATTTTTAAGATTGCATACAGTTTTACTGGACATTTACAAAATTACCAGGATGTACTTTTAAAAAGAGTTATAAGGCTGAACCTCATTTACATTGGGTTTTAGTGGAACAGTAAACTGCAGCAGAAATTAAAGGAATATAAAATATGAAAATATAATATTTGTTTTCTTTCATGCTGTTGGTGCCATTTTATCATTATATATTACTTATTCTTGTTAATATTTTTTGTTTCCAAATCAAGGAATTATTGAATTGTGGACTTACATTTCATGAAAATAATTTTTCTTAAAAATTCAAGGAGACTTTAAATGTTCCTTGTAAGTAGGATCAGTTTTAAAATGGAGGAAGAACCCAGACTTCTGTACACACACAGAGTTATATTTGTGCTTTGATGTATTCTTTTTTCCCAAAACATACTCTTGTGTGTAGTTCTAGGTCATTTGGGCAGAAATTTGAAAATAGGCACCAAAGATTTTTTTTTCCCTCTTAAGAACTCAATTCAGCAAAAGCATTCAGGCCAGAGCAGATCTGTAGAGCACTGGTGTTCTACCTTTGCATTTAGAGTGGCAAATCTTGTCAGTAAGCTTAGCCTTCCAGTAGAATTCTGGACAGAAACTTTCTGCAGTAGCTTTCTCTTCTTTGACAAACATCTGAAAAAGCTTGATACTGTGTTCAGTTCTTACAGTAAAGTCTTCAGGCTTGTGCTTAACTCTGCAAAATGTTGGGGTCCACTTTTCTGATTAACAGCTAGTACTTGTTGACATTCTTCAGGCCATTCCCAGACATTTTATGCTTCATATTTGTATCCTGAATTTGAATCTACATTATTTCCCTTCTTAAATTTCTTTACAATTATATGATACTGTACAACAAACAAGTAGGGCTCAGAAATCTGAAGCTTGCTAATGAATGTATACTTTTTAGCCTGTTAGACCTTACCTTTTACTTCTACCCTATTTGTTAATATGAAATTAGCTATTGCAGGTTAATTTAAATAGGTAATAAAGTCAAGAGTTAGAAACATGACAATCTAAAAATACTTCAGAATGAAAATATTAAATGTAAGGGCATATTAACAAAAGCAACAGGATTGAGTTCCTTTCTTATTTATTTCATTTAGTAAGTTTAAAAATCCTGTTTGCTAATGTTTCATTTAAATCCTTGTTCTCATCTGTTTGTGTATTGCTGTGCATGGGTTCCCAGGAATATGACAGTGCTTTGGCAACAGAGAAAATAAATATCTCACACTAGAATGCTGGACATTATCTAGAGCTGTATAAAGCTGGCTTAGAGAAAAATATTTTGTGAGTTATTTAGGGCTATAGCTATGACATCTGTTTTCAATCAATCTGCTCATTGATACAACTTAAATATTAATAGCCTTACTGAAATATCAATTGCATAATTAATAAGGGAATGTTGTAAATTAGGTAGGAAGCTACCACTGAAAGATGTAGTTGGGAGTTGGAAGATATGAATAAGTTTGGAGCAATTCATAAATTTAGAAAAATTTTTCCCTTACAATTCATATGTAAATCCTTTAATTTTTTTTGTTTGGTTGCTTTGGTTGGGGGATTTTAATAATTTTTATAGAATAATTATGAATAAGATTCTGAGGATAATAGGCTAGATGTATATTTTGCATGAGCATACCCATAAAAATATTCCTATTGTCCAACAACTCATGCAAAGTCAAGGATACTTGAATATGTAATCTGAGAGAAGGGCTCTGTTCTGAACAGTTTCTCACAGCAGAGGTCAGAGCTTCAGTAGCTTTACAAACTGCTGAACTATTATGTATCTTTGTAGTAAAGTTGACGTGTGAATTCAGATAGTTGCAAGTTGACTTTCCAAAACCTATGTAGCCAAAGCAGGGCTATTACACATATTTTGATTTTCTACTTCTGATTTTTGCAAAAGTCCAAAATGACATTTACTGCTTTCCTAACTGTCATTTGGCTCTTACAGCTGTGCTGTATCTGTTTACAACCCAAAGATTTCTTAACCTGTCTGCCTAAGCCCCAGGTGAAAACCGCTGTTAATTTGTTTCATGATTATCTAGGTTTTTAGGTCTTCACCTTTGGCCATACACTTGCCTCTCAATCTGAATTTTCTTCCTGTGCTTTCCCTTTCAATATCAGTTTTCTTCCACAAAAAGGCTGTGTTTTGAAGAATTAGAATTTCTTGATGTTTCACCAAAAATTCCAGACAAGTTCTAACCTTTTTCCAGACCCACCCATTTTGTACTGATTATAGCTCGCCTAAAATCACACTACAAATATGTGAGGGAGGGCATGCCTGCACTGGCACACAGAGGCAGGTCTGAGCTCCCTTTGGTTGTGTTAGCCTGCAAAAGCCAGGAAAAGAGACTCCTGGTTCAATTAAATCCCAGCTACTTTAGTGCAGCACTTTCACACAGCCTAATCTAACCAGCCGAGAACTCATTCTGCTCACAGCACTGTATAGAACATGATCATTTTACAAGTGTTCTCCACCATCCTCTGTTTATGAAATCTGCTGCTCCCAATGAACATACCTTCAAAATGGGCCTTTTTTCCATCCATTCCAAAAAGTCACCAAACTGGTGGAGAATGGTGTTCTTTCTTACCTGTACGTGAATCTGTATGTGGAACACTGGAAATGAGTGACTGCTTTCGTTACTTGAATTTGCTTAAAGTAATTCCATCCTCACTGATCTTAGCTGGTAGATAAGGAGAGGCATGTTCCTGTGACTCTACAAAACATCTACAGTAAACCCAAAGCATGAGGGGCTCTGAGACTGAGTTGTGCAGGTACTGGTTGCAGTGTCCATTCATCATGGCACTTCGACTGGAGCTCAGATATCAGAAATCTCAGACAAATGCACAGCACTCTGTTGTGTTAATAATGGAGGCTGGGATTTCTTATTTACTGGCTTCAGCTCCCCTGGCTGTAAATCCAAGTTTAACTGATGAAAAAGTAATATAACTAACAAGTGGCATGTAGAGCTGCAGCATGAATGAAGCCCCATTTCCTGGTGCCTTGTGGTTGTTTGGCCTTGATTGTTAAGGTATAAAAATCCTGTGGCTTTTCTTACAACTGAATATTTATAACTGCTGGCATGCAGATTCTTAGGTATCATAAAAATTGTGCACTCCTCCTTTCCTTCAGCCACAAACTTACAGGATCTGATTTCAATCCTCAGTTTTATATTTCTACCAAATGTATGGAAACATCATAATCTTTGAGATCAATGTCCTTTTGTTTCATTTCCGCTGAGATCAGACTGTGAGTTCCAAAGCTGTTTAGGAAGCACGCATGGATATGTATGGAGTGTACTCAGACAATGTTTGACAGAGGAGCAAACTATGGGAGAAACAGCACTGTGTGTTTCTCAACTGTCATTAGTGAAAAGTTAGAATATATTTTTCAAAATTCTGGATGTCTGTAGGGGAAAATTGTTGTCTTAAAAATTTCTGCTTTGACAAGTTTGGACTAAACCTTGATTTGTGCCTTAGGAAATAAAGCCAAATGAACTAGCTGTCTTGGAACTTTCAAGACACAGAAACAGGATGATGGACAATAAAGCAGGAGATTACAAGACTATAGACTTGTGAAATTTAGATTGGTTTTGAAGCTTCAATTTGGCACCAACCTACAACCCAATTGCCTGAAGTTCATAAGAAATGCTTTGCCTTCCTTGTACAGTAACCTTGTCTCTTCTTTCAAACAATAATCTGGAAGTCAGTTCTCAATATTTTATAATTTTTGTGACTTTTAAACCTTACAAAGTAAATCCACATACCTTGGTTAACTTTTAAGATCAAAGAAACTTTTTAGTGAAGAGTAATAAATATTTCTGATTTTGTTTATAACATTGATTTAGTACTGATTAAAACAGAAAACCTATTTTTTCTCTGAGATAATATATATCTGCGATGCATATAAATTATGGTCTGAAAAATATAAGTTATCAGAGCCTTTAGCACCAGTAAAATATTATTCTTGGCAGACATCAGTTTCAATGAAATTGGAACCACAGTTTATGCAAAGTTCTCATAAGATATTAATGCATTCATCCGTGTAAGGCTGAAAAAGCCAGACCAGCAATGACCTGTGCAAAATATGGAGAAGTCTGGAGAATGAGCCCACGGAAGTGGCACTGATTACCTGCATCTTACTGCCTCTTCACAGCTGCTCACATCTAACACGGCTCACTTTTCCTCTGCTTTAGAATGTGACCACACAACAACCCTTTCTCCCTGCTGATGTTGTCTCGTGATGCTGCTCCTCTGATTTCTGCAGATTTATGGAGAAATCTGCCAAGAGAGAGCTGAGTTATGAGGCAGTATATTTATTTCTCAGGGGAGTTACCTCATTAGCAACCCTCTTTGCATTTGCCAATTCGCTGTACGTTTGTTCACTGGACAGCAAACAGTATGGCATTTACACATGCACTTACTTACACATGCACATACACAGAGGAGCAGTAGCTTTGAATCTGCATCCTAGAAGCAAAAAGATCATATTTCAAATTGAGTAGCCTCTGCATCTGTGAATTAAATGGCTGTTTTTATAGCTGAACCTAATACTGAGATATTTGCAACCCATTTACCATAATCCTGAGGTACAGAGCAGAGAAGTGGGAGTTTCTGAAGGGAGCAAGGGAATATATATTCTGGTTGCCATTAGCAATAGAAAAAAAAAAGCATTATTTTAGAGAAGAAAGAAGTTTTGTTTATGTCTGGGTTTTTTTCTTTTGCAGCACGTATTATATCTGTTTTAATTGCCGACATCCTCGCCCTTTTGATCTCAATGTTCATCCAAGCTGAATTCCGAGGCTTACAATCTAATAATTATTAAAATTCAGGAGTGCAAAAGAAACCTGTTAAAACTATAATCAGAAACTAGTGATTTCCAGATTAGTATGCTACACCTGATTTAATTTCCAGATATGGACAGTGTTATCTTGTGGTCTTGATGAACAGTAGAGGATTTGAGGAGCATGTGGGAATCAATTTGCTATGCCATAGGGTACTTCTGGAAAGTTGCACAAACCTGTGCAGTCTCAGGTGCATCCACAAGCTCTTTCAGTAACTTCTTTTTTCTCTTGCAATTTTCAGATCTTACTGGAATATCTGAAATGAATGATGCTAGACTGATAATCACAGATAAGGTGCTTTGTTAGTCCTTATCAAGGTACAAAAGAACACTTTGAAGTTCTTTTAGCATGTCCAGATAAAAGAACTATAAAATCTATCTGAACTGAAGTTGTTATAGTGGTGACTTTTTCTGATTTCCTTTAGAGTTCTCAAAAATATAATACATTTTCTGTGCTACCTCGAGGTCCTGCTGCTCTTACCTAAAAACCCTCTCAATTTGCGTGGTATTGTCTCTTCTGAGTAATAAGATTTTCAAAAGTATCTCACTTAGATTGCTAAGCCCTTTAAATAGTTTTGCAAAAGTTATCTAAATAAATTCAGTTTCCTAAGGGTGTATATGAGAAGGACCTGTAAAAACAAAACAAAAAAAGATGATCAGGGGGTTGGAACGCCTCTCCTACAGAGACAAGCTGAGGGAGCTGGGGTTGTTCAGCCTGGGGAACAGAAGGCTCCAGAATGACCTTAGAGCACTTTCAAGTACCTAAAGGGGCCTACAGGAGAGCTGGAGATTGACTTTTTACAAGGGCATGTAGTGAGAGGACCCCAGGGAATGACCTTATGCCAAAATGAGAGGGTCCCTGGAAACATTCAAGGTCAGGTTGTCCACAGCTCTGGGCTCTGATCTAGATGTCCCTGCTCATTACAGGGGGGTTGAATTAGATGAGCTTTGCAAGGTCTATGACAAACCTAAAACATTCTATGATTCTCAATAATTTCATTAAGCAACATTTAGTCGGAATAACATGTCATATATTACATTCCTATGTCAACAATGACTGCAATGTGCTTCTCTTCAGAAAAAACTGAGATGGTACTTTTAATCAATGTTTTTCAAAAGCTTTGATGAAGTATATGAAAATGATTTTGAGGATCAATATAAATGTTTGGAAGACTAAACTTTAGCTTGGTGATTTGAAAGCATTGGGATTTTGAATTTATCTTTGTTCTCTCTGTGCAGTAATCAGAGTGTTTAGAAACACTGGAACTGTGACATCTGTGATTTAGGGCTGAAAGAAAATTCAGGGGAAGTATTGTGTGTACTTTCTCTGTTCTTTCGCTCTTCCTGGACCTCCACTTTTGATCTCTGTCAGGAGCAAAGTATGAAATAGGCAGACCTTTGGTGTGACTCATGTTCTTGTAAGTACTTTCTGCCTTTTTTTCTGTCACTTGCATTGTATTCCATTAGAATAGTGAAGCCTGTAAGATCAGGGACTGTGCATGTTTTTTCACTATGCCCAGCATAATGGGGCATTAACCTTTGCCACCTCTTGGTTTTGCCCTGGAAAAATAATAACATGACTGATAACATATACTACATTATTTTCTCCTTCTAACATAAAACTGTTAGGGATTTATTAATCAATTTAGGGAAATAAAATTAACTTCCATGCATGTGATGGGAGTGAAATTAAAAAGTAAGCTCAAACTGAAAGTCAGTGTTCAGGTAAGTATGTGATCTTTTGCAAGTTTACAGAGCCTAAAATAAGCTAGGATATTTGGGCTCCACTTTGTATACACCCGTAATACCAACACCTGTATTCATGTTTTAATGCTGTTATTTTAGTAATCCCAGATCCTTAAACCAGATCATGACATGCTGATGTCCTCTGCTTAATCAGATTTCCACTTAATGTGGTGGCTTTTACAACTGTATAAATAATTTGAAAATAAATATTGCAAAGTTAACTGAAAGTAAGCCAAAATATGTGTATCAGCAATATGAATGACAATATAGACTGAAGTCTAAAAATATTTCTGTAAAATTATTCTGTAATGAGGTAGTCTTCTGACTTAGAAAAATTCTTGAGGAACTGGATGGATGTGCCAGTAAGGTGTTTCCACATACCTCCCTTATGCCTTAGCTGGGGGTTGAAGGTACAGGACTGGCTGTACATTTTCTGTGACTCAGAAAAGTTGTTCTTTCCCTAGACTGTTGCAGGCCACTGATACATGCATCTCCTCTTTCCCCCCATTAATTTCATCAACTAAATCAAGGTTTCAGATGACATGGTCCATTGAAAGTTCTGATAGACAGTACATTATTTGAATGATTCAATATTGCTGGCATGGGATTAGATGAGTTGTTTTAGGGATCAATGGAAGCGTGTGTGCGTGACCTTAATGTCTCTCACAACAGAATAGAAATGAATTGCCATTTCTCTTGTTCATCGTGACTGTTCTTCTAGAGTATACTCTATTGTTTTACTTCTGTAAGTCTTTGTCAACCCATGTTCACCTTTTAAAAATAATTCTGATAAAGAAAATAGATGTGAGGTTTCTCTCACCAGGCTCACTAATTAAGTGAAATAATTGCTTTCAGTTATGTCTTGCTGGCTGTTTTTAACAGTTAAGTGACACATCGTCAGTTGTGGCTGATCGGAATGTGTGAATTTTATTCTTTAGCAAGGACTCTCAGGACATGACACTGCTGCCAGTAATACCCTATGTATCTATCATAACTTATAATAGTAGTTTCTTCTTGAAAGACTTAAAATACAATGCCCATGTCTAATTGTAAAGCATATTCGTAAAAAAGTGCTTATCTGGCAAAGAGACAGTTGAATATTTATTCCATAGTGATATGAAAACATATGTTAAATATATGGGATGTTTTTCCTTTATGATTGAATGTGTATAATTTAAGAAGTGTACTTTTAAATTTCTTGATTTATATTGAGTTGAATAAAAGAAAAATTTGGCACATTTTTATATTATCTTACAGTAATACTCATGCTGCAGAACAAAATATATTTCCCATCAAAGTTGCAGACCTTGTATCAGGGCTTTTAAATGTTTTTTCTTGAATTCTCACATTTATTTAATCTTTTACAGTTCTCTAAGGCAGAAGAAAAATTATTGAAAAGTAATTCCATGCAATCCACAGACTTCTACCAGAGGGGATACAATACTGAAACTGATGGTCACCAACATAAGGGTCAAAATCAGGGATGTCAAGTTTGGAGGCAGCCTGGTGGAGTTGGTAGAGTTTTCAGTCCTAAAGGATATGGGTCAGACAAGGACTAAAGTTTGGCACCTGAACTTTAGGAAAGTAAAGTTCTAGCTCTTTAAGGAGATAGGAGTTTGGATCCCCTGAGAGACTGCCTTCAGGGACAAAGGAGTGAAATTGAGCTGGCAGATATTTAAGGTAGTCCTAAGTGCAAGAACTCACAATTCCCAGGACCAGGAAATTCAGCAAGGAAGGCAAGAGACTGGAATGGTTGAGTAGGGAACTGCTGGTCAAACTGAAGGGAAAGAAGCAAATGCACAGGCAGTGGACAGGTGACCTTGGAAGGGGATAGGGTTGATGTATGGCATGGTTCTGTACTTGCCAAAGAATAGCAGGAAGGGCTTCTATAGGTATGTAAACCAGAAGAGGAAGGTTAAAGAGGGTGTGCCCTCCTGATAAATGATACTGGCAAACTGGTAAAGATGGAGAAGGCTGAGGTACTCAACAACTTTTTTGGCTGAGTCTTCAATGGCAGCTTCTCTTCCCACACCTTCCAAGTGGATGGATGGCAGGATGGGGAGCAATGTCCCTCCCATGGTAAGAAAAGATCAGGTTCATGACCACCTGAGAAACATGAATGTCCATGAGTCTGTGGGATTCAGTGAGATGCATTCCAGAGTTCTGAGGAAGTTGGCTGCCATTTACCTGAACAGTGTTAGCTGCAGGCAGTGAATAAAAGCTCCCAGAATGACATACCTCTTTGAATCAAGAAGATCTCTCATCACACTAAAAAGAGTGTTGTTTTTCAACCTGGCATTCCTGCTATACCTTCACAATCTCTGGACAGGAATTGCAGCCTCTGAAGCAAAACAGTCTTAAACACAGCAGTTTCAAATCCTGCCTCCCCTGATATCTGTGACAAAAATCCCGGCGGAGACAAGATTTCACCATGTTTATTCAGGCTCAAAGGTATTCCTTGATGTTTATGAGTTCCCATTATGAAAACAGAGCACTGTAAAAGTTCCTTTGACAGCAATTTCCTGTCCACTGGCAGAAAAGCAGATCTGGTTTGGCACAAATATTAGCACCTGGCACAAGCCAGGGTTGCATCCACTAGTCCCAAGGCTAGAGGGGCACAAACATGTATAACACAACAATTTTACCACCTCTCCTAGTCCTGTCTTCCATAAAATAGATCTCAGCTGACACAGAGAGCTGCATAATTTCTTCCAAAAATTACTTAAACATTGAGAAGTTATTTCTCCAATATGCTAGGTGTTGTATAGAGAATTCATGTGAATGTGAAGTGTTGTTAAGTTTTATTAGCACTCATTTAGAATGACCTTACATTGCTCACAATTGGCAAAACCACAAGTGAGTCACATTGGTTAAACCACAACCCGTGGCCATCCTAAATGCACACCAAGGAAGTCTCCATGCTGCACTGCACCAGGAAGGTCACTGAGTCATCACTGAGGTACTTATTAAGTAGCTGACAAGAGTTATTCTCCTCTGGAAAGTAACTCTGGCTCATTATGGCATACCACATGAAAAAAATGACACTTGTTTTTGTTTCTATGATGTGAAGATGAAGATTTGATTTGCAGATATTTGAGTCTAATCAGCAAACATAGGCCAGCTTAACAGACTTGTGAGCATGGGAAAAATAAAAACAATATGCACTTTTTTGTATACTAATGGTGTGCTTATCTATCTGTCAAAACTTCAATAAAGGCACAAGTCATGAAACAATTTTAACAAAACAGTTAATTCTAGACTGTGGCATTTTCCAGGATACAGTTGACACATCTAATATGTGAAGGTATGTGACTTGCAATGTTGCTGTCTTTGTACTTAAAAGAACAAATTGTTAAATTTCTATCTCTATACAATTATGGAGGGGAAGACTGCTTCTACAAATCTTTTGCTTCCTGCTAGCCTTCTAAATTCTGTATACAGCTCTTCTGCTGACATCCTGAGTATGACATGCTGCTCTTGCAAACAGGTATCAGAATACTAGCTTCAATATATTTGCCTTTTTTTAGTGAGTCCCTCTAATAGCAGTTTACATTTCCTTGTCCACTTTGATGTCCTATTTTGAGTCATGAGTTTAGAGTCTTCCACAGTTTTGTCCCAAAATGTATAGGTGCTAACATGTAAAAGAAAGATTGAAAGGGTCAGACCTGCAACTTTTTTGAGACTGAAAGGAAAATAAAACTTGAATTTATTGTATTAGCTTATTGTTTCACTATAGCCATACAATTAATCCTGTGATAAAAAGGAATAAATTGAATTGAGAATTGTGACTGTAACTAGATTTTCAATATTGAGAACATCCTGTGACAAAAATCTAATCTATTCACTTCCATGCTTGATATTACTTGTGATTTTCTCCTGTTCTTCTTTCCTACATATGTAGAGCTCCTTTCTTGCTTTCTTCATTTTCAGTTATTTCTGATTTTCTCACTTTTTCAATGTTTCCTGTAAATTTTTCTGTGAAAATCTTGTTCAGACTCTTAAGTTTTGTAACAATGACAGTATTTTATTTTCTATTGCAGTTTCATCCAGAATACTTCACTTCATAGGAATAAGACACTTTTCAAGAGCAGACATATTCTCTGCAAATGAGAACAGGGGGCAGCATAATGATAAAAATGAAAGACAGTAGCAAAGAACAAACCATTATTTTTAAAAAAGTTTTCAATGGACTGTTAATATTCATGCAAAAAATTACAAAAATAGATTTTTTGTATGATGCTTTTTTTTTATGATGCTGTCATTCTGCAAGATTTAGTCACAACTGCATGCACAACATTCAATTTATTCCCCTGATGAGTACTCAGAGTGGCTGAATCAGTGAGAGCATTTGAATCTGCGGTGCCAGAGAGTCTAAGCTTGCTGTATTAGGATAACCCTTTCCTGATTTCTTTTTGCTTTTAATGGAGTGCCTCTTTTTAGATTTACTTATAAATTCCTATCTTTCCTGCCAGGATGTTTGGCAACTACTGGGATGATTTACTTAGTTGAGAATTTACTATGTTGCTTTTAATCCCAGTGGAATGATCCACCTGCCTGATATTTACTTCCCTGTTGTTTTCTCTACTAAATCTCAAAAATAGGATTTGTGTACTGATTTGTGGGTTATGGTGAATTTTTTTCCCCTTAAGTCTGCTAATGTTGTGTATGTTTTTTTAGCTTCACAATCAAATTGGTTTTTTCAAATAATATGCAAAACCAGTCATGCTCTGGCACTGTAACTGTCACAGAGTATGAGATATCCATAGAGTGACAAAAAAACTCATATTATGTAGCAGAAAGTTAAACATCTAGTGAGTTAGTATTTAATCAGATAGGCATCAGCTCACATTTTTAGGAGGAGAGGTACCATGCTTCAAATCACAGAGCATGTGCCATGCTACAGCATTCCAAAGCAGTTAGAGCTCTGCTGATGGTCAGGGCATTGATGCATATCCATGCTTAGAGAGAAGAAAGATTCCCTGTTCAGAATGTCAGAGATAAAAAGTGAGTGTATCACTGTTCAAGGGTGAAGCAGAATACTTCAGAATGGAACATCAGCTCCGTAAGAATCTTGCCAGGGTCTCGTGTGTGTAGTAGCATTCATCTCAGGGTACAAGATTTTTTATAAAAATATTCCTTTGTGTATGTTTTTTTGTTATTTTCAAAAAAAATAGCATCCCAGATTAAGCAGAGTGCCTCAGAATGGTATTTGTAGCATCCAGTAAGTTGAATGGATGTAGTCTTGTAGCTAAACTGGAAGTAAGAAGAGATTTCTGCGCCCTGGTTGCTTGGTATGTAGCTGTTGACTTTGAAGGAAATGCCAATCTATTAGAGCACTTTGGAGCTATACACTTAGGTGAACAGATTTTTTTTCACAAAAGTTCAGCAGTGGAGATATTTACTAGAATGAAAGTGATGTTGTTTCAATTACCCTCTGTTTGACTTAGAATGGCTTAGAAGGGCTTGAAGTTATTTCAGTCATGTCTTAAGAAATGTCAGGTAAAGTGGGCAGTCTGAGAGCATTATTTCCCAGTGTCTCGGATTGGAATTGCTAGATTTTGTAGAAGTAAATGCTGATTTCAGGTGTCACTTAAACCTCTCTTTTCCTTGACATGATTTAGTGTTGTGGTTATGAAACTAAGGTGTGCTTATCTATTTCTCATATTTGATGGTGTGGGTGTTTCTATCTGTACATGTCTGTCTCCTGCCACCCTTCAATGACTATTTTAGTTTGGGCAGAAGAGTGACAGAAAGTGTTAGGTGAGCACTAAATACCTGAATTTTTGTGTAAAATAAGAAGCAAAGCCTCTCCTAAATCTGGTTTCATCCCAAGCCTTTTTATGGAGGTCTCACTAGTGAGTATGCTTTCAGAGCATCCTAAGGACTCCAAGAACAGATGATTACAAAATCTGTTGGGGGGATTCACACCAGCAGCATCAGAATTTGAGAATTTCAAATACGTGATAACATAGGGAGCAAATACTATGTTATTCAAATACACCTGTTTTGGATCACAGGGAACCAAAGTATTTATTCTCCAGAGTACCTGTGCTTCAAACCTTCTAACATGAATGCAATTTTTAAGTCAGGATAGCTTTTTCACTGCCTTCTTCACAGATGCACTGCTGTTAGTTTACTGGTAACTATTTTAATCCCAGTAGGTGGCTAACCTTGGACTATTTCATGTTGTGTTATTTTCTCCAGTATAACTGCATAAAGCAATAGAATATGGTATTTGGTAAGGAAAGTGAACCTGGCACCTGTATTATAGGAATGAGCACTTAAAATGCGAGACACAGTTTTCAAAATACTTAAAAAGTAACATTTTCACACTTTTTATTAACATCAGGGAGAATTTTCAGCCTATTCATTAGTATTTTTTTTTCTTTAAGTAGGTCTTATTATTGCAATTAATTTCAGTTATTCATGCATAGATATGGTTGTTAGTTGGTGTCCAGAGCAACTTAATGTGCAAACTAATGGGAGTAAAATGTGTTCTACCATGAGCACATACACAATCTAGTCAGATGATGACAGCAACACTTCTATCTGTAATCCAGATTTTCTGTGCTTTTATCTTTGTTTCTTTTACTTTTCTGTACTCACGACAAAGTTGTGGCGAGGTTTGTGTCTTCAAAGGAACCTCTTTGGTTTTGAAGTTCAGTCCACTTAGAATGGATGACGCATTACTGATTTAAAGGCAGAGTTTCAAACTTTATATAATGAGATTTTTTTTTTTCAAAATATAAGCTCTTTTGGTGTCTTCAGAGAATCAAACATCTCCAGGGAAACTGCCACTTTTTCTTTTATCCCTTTTCTTTTAGTGGTGCTTTTAGAGACACTAAATTATTTCAGTTCTTTCTGGAGGACTTTGTGTTGAAAAGCAGCCTTTGCTGAGGACAGTGTCATGCTTGCGTAACTGCATGCCATATTTTTCCAATTTGCACCACAAAAGAAGAAATAAAGTTTATAGCATTTATCAGGCTCTGGGTAGAGCGCCAGATCCCAGACAAGGTTTTTCTGAATTCTGCACGTGCCAGGGAGGTAATGGATAATGGATTGGTAGTAAGATGTTGATGCCAGGGGAAAATACTGGCCTGCCATGAAAGTCCCAAAAGGAAAAAGAAAAGCTGTAGCATAAGAAGTCTATTGCCAAAAAGCAATGAGATCAAGTAAAAGAGTGCAGCTGCCAAGCAGCAACAGGAGTGACATTTTTATGGTTGTGAGCCTGTTTTTCTAATTCTGACCTTCCCAACTGAATAAAAATGCACTAATGTTAATTTCTCCCATCAGGCCTGCTGAGGTGCTCTCTCCCAGTGGTACTGTGATCACTGAATAGGAGCCATCAGCAGTGGCCTGAAGATGAGACTTCCCTCAGCAGAGCCACTCACAGGCTGGATAAAACAAAGGAGTCCTATGGGGAAGACAAAAATCATTTTCCCTCCTTGAATAGTTCTATTGAAGAGATCTACATTCCTCTTCATGTTCACTCTTTACATGACACAATCACATTTCAGCTTTCATGTTTCAAGTATGTTTACCATACCACAGGGACACTGCTGAGACTCTGCTGGAAGGTTGGTGGTAGGTTGTTGTTCTGTGACTTAAAACAAATAATGGGTTTATGTCTGATCTGATCCATGCCACTTCATTAAAGAAAATTGGAAAGACAGAGACTCCTAAATGCTTCATAGGGCGGTAATTCCGTATTTTATTTTTAATTCTAGTTTGGTTCACTGTGATATGATAGTGTATAAGGTGTGAAATTCAGTAGTTTTCTTAACAGAACAGAGCCAGCATATCACACAGCAGGCTTTAAGCAGTACTAGGAGCCAAATTGATAAGAAATTGAAAAGCTGTGAAAACTGGGAGAAGTATTTTTGTCAAATAATACTTTATTTCTGTCCCTAATTTTGTATGTTTCCTAAAATAGTGTAAATCACTATTATTTTAGAAATTAATTAAAATTTAGTCTTTATTGCATTCTACACATGTTTCAAGCATGGAGGTAGTATGTTATTGGTTTTTTTGTTTGTTTATGTTTATTTGGGGTTTTTTTGGGGGGGGTGGTTGGTTTTTGGGTTTTTTTTTTCCTTTTGCTAAAGAGAGAATTAAAAAGATTACCCAGCATTTCACCAGTCAGAAAAATCAGAGAAGAAAATGCAAATTCCATGGGTAGGACTACATCTAGAATTCAAGACACAAACTAGATTTGCTGTGCTACCGAATATCATTCCAAGACATCCCTGAATACATTGCTTGGTTTCTGTTGCGCTCTGGCTTGGCTCAGCAGCACTCCTGCACCTTACAGGCCATTCTGAGGCAAAGCTGCAATGGAGGCTTTGGAGAGCTCAGCTCCACAGGCACAATGTAGACACCCTCTATAGCATCTTAAATCTAATGATGTGATAAGGAGAGACCTTGCTTAGGGAACAGATTACAGAAAAAGTGTGTCATAATCAGGTAGTGTGGGCTGCAGAGCTTCTAATACTCATTAATAGCATGCAAGCAGGAGCTCAGGGTTGATAAAAATGAGTTGCATTAATAAATGATGGTCTTTGTTGGTATCTCATTAGGTATCCCAGGTGCTGTTCAAGCTGGTGCTTGCAAAGGCCCCTGGATACACAAGTGTCTCCACAACCAGAAACCAAGTAAAGGAGGTGATTGTACATTGGTTTTAACAGTGAGGAGTAACAGAGTTCATAAATTATCATAGCAAATCATATTTTCTTAACATTTAGCAGATAATACAGTTATTATTTGCTGTAAGTGAATCTTGCATGTGCTCAAGATGCTGAGTTGAACTCTCCAGGACAAGATGTGCAGGGGTTATTTTACTTGTATCCATAGCAGCTGAAGGAGCTCAGCTTCACCAGCTCTCTCTCCCTGAAAGAAAGAAAGAAAGGAAGGTTTCTCGCTTGCATGCTGACCCTCCTTTGCATGCCTATGCAGATGACAACTTGAAAACTATGATTAGTTTACCAGATTAAACTCTTTCTTAAAATTCTTCTAGGAACTCATGCTAGTGTGCCTTGTTCTGAGATTTACAAATAATGGATATTCTAACTTGGCTCTCTGGAAAGTAATTTTTCTGTTGAAGGGAGTATGTTGTAATCACTTCTGTCATCTGCCTATATTTATTCCTTGATAATCCATAGTAGTAAAGATTTGCAGTGAATAGTTTTTTTCTCTAAATATCATGATTAAATTTCTGCTGTGTCTTCCTTCTCTTATTGCTGTTGTTTTTAATTACAATCTTGTTTCCTTTTCGCTTTTGGTAAATACGGCTATTATCTTGGATTTTTTGATGTGTACTAAAATAAAGAGAAAAATGAATATATGATTATAGTGCAGGGCAATGTATTGATAAAATATTAGTAATGTAATTTACTCTTAAGTAAGCAATAGTGGATCAAATTTTCTTTTAGAATATATGATACTGAATTGATATAAAAGAGAAATCCTGAATGTTAGTGATATATTTTTAGGATAATTTGGTAATCACCACAGCCTAACCATAGCATTAGCCTTACTTAAAGCTGTTGCATTTCTTTTGCTGTTTCCTTTGCCCAGACATCTGCTGTTTTCTATTCCATGTTTATTTTTAAACAAACAAAACACTCACTACAATCTCTCATTTTCTTATGAACCATATTCCTCACGAAAGTAAAATTGAAATATTTTTTTGTGTAAAGTCTCAGTGGGTATGTGAGAATTGTTTTTATCTCCCTGAAGCTGCTTAACTTCATTTTTAGTAATGGTTAGGAACCAGAAATTGTGTAGAAAAACTACCACAGTTTAAAAAGATGTGAAGGGTTGCAATATTTTTCATTTCTCATTCTCAGTCTAAGCTCAGGTGCCAGAAGTTAATGGTGATTACTGCTGATGAAAGCTACAGGCTGGGATAGTTTTTTCCAGCCTAGATATGGGAAAGGCTTTTCTTCTCAGTCTCCTCTTCTATGTTGTTGTTTGGATTAGCAGGAGCGAAGAGTTGCACTATCAAAACATTTGCCATTGGAAAGTCGTAAGTTTGATTTATGTACTTGTATTTGGTGGTGGTAGCTTGTGTTATTCCTAGTAAGCAATGGTAAAAAGAAAGTGTTGGAGAGACATCCTGAGACTCATAGTAAACATACCATAGGCAAGAAGAAAGGTGGATCTAGGTTATGGTCAGCAGGTATGTTCTGGAGGAGGGTAACTTTCTTTTTGGTGTGTGTAGTGCTCATGTGGAGGCAATACTGTAAAGTGCTGGAATGCAGAATTGTCTGGGAGAGAGGAATCCTGGCTTTTGTGTGTATCTTCTGGCTTGGAAAAACTTTCATATATGGAGTTGATCTGGTCCAAATACTGCTTTTATTTAACATTATTTAGGAATAATAGTAAAAGATGCAAATTGTGAAGGGCTATCCCCATATTAGGTACTCCTGGTTTTAGCACAGAACCATTTCTTTGTTCCTGTATAAGTTATGTCACTGCTTAGTAATAAGTGTGCTATAATTATATAATTAGTGAAGCTCTTGTCTTGTTTGTTCCAGAGCCAAATAATTTTACATAGTATAAATATTGATCTCCTCCTTTTCTTTATTGAATATTGAACTTTCATTCACTAATGGAACCGTACATGTGATCTTAGAAGTGAATTACACCACTTTTTTAAATTTTTTTTTTTATTTTCACTTGGGGAATCTAATTTAGAAAGGATGAAGCAATAGGTAAAGTTGCAGCTAAACAAAGTCTGTTAATACTGAGAACTCTACAGTAGAAAACCATTATTATTTTACTCTCCTTCTCCTCTCTTCTCAAGGATAAATTATGCTTCTTTGGGAATTTTGCTTCTTGGTAAGCCTTTAAATAAATCCTTGCCAATATTAAAAACCAGAGATGAAAAATACCCCTCCTAATTCATGAGCCTCTGAAATCAGCAAGTAGTTTGCTCCTTAGATTAGACTTTTTTTAATCTATAAAACATATAACTTCTTGCTTGGTACATCTAGCCAAAACCACTGCAAGATATAACAGTTTTCTTGAGCCTTCTGATATAAATAGATTTTCTTTTATGTCTTTTAAGAGGCATTAAAAATGGAATTTTCATATTCATGGGAAGTAATGCAAAGTTAAAAAGCGCTGGGAATGGTGTCTTGTAGCTTCTTTGTTTCTGTGTGCCATGGTGACCTGGCAGGATCTGAGTAGCTGGTAAGTGAAGGCACCTGCTACAAATTCCCTCCACAATGTAGTTTTTTTTTTCCAAAGCTGCTTTTTGGTTCTCTGCCAGGGAGCTCTCTCAGTCTGTTTTCATTCAGTGGAGCCCAGACGTGTTTATTTCACTTATTTTCCGTGTTGAGGTGATGTGGCTTCAGACTGCTCACTGAAAAGAGTGAGGCCCCAGTTATTAATGCTGGCTGAGGGGAGAGCACACTGTAGCCCAAGAATTTGGGATGGCGTTTGGAAGTAGTTTCAGGCATCCTTCATGATTTGGTGATTTTTGGTTTTGTAAAGTTATCTGAGGTTTCTGTGGTGAGTATACACTGTTCTTGGAGATGCTGTACCATTTGTGAGTGAAAATGCCCATGGTTTGGTGGTTTTTGCTTTTGGTGCCGGCTTGTTTCAGTTGTTTGTTTGTTTGTTTTACTCTAGACTGCCTGACTACTTGATGTGGGCACATGTTAAAAGACTGGACAATTGGGATTTGTTATCACTTTATGAGGCATTAAATAGTAATTAGGGTTGTTGCTTAAGTTTACAGAAGGAAAAAATCAATATCTGGTTGTGAAGAACAATAATGAAGTTTTGGACAGTAGGGAATATGTTTCGAGATCATGTTGGACTTAATTACTGTACTTTTTAATAGTAATGGGGGAAGCACATTATACTTGAAATAGCTCACCAAGGCTGCTTTGAGTTGTTTTAATTTAGAGAATTTAAGAAAAAAAATTAATGAGAAAGTAGCCTCTCAACAGACAGAAGAAATAGAAAGCAGTTAATTCTTTTGATTTTCTTTGTCTTGATAAAGTATGTTAAACTTCTAGAGAAGTATACTTTTGTGTGTGTATATCTGCATATCTATATCTACACACATGAATATGTAAATTTCATAATGAATTTTACCACTTTGTCAAGGGTTGGTGGTACTTTCTTTGGTCCTGATAAGTGGCAGAAGTACCACCCAAAATACAAGTTCACCATAGGGCTTATTGAGAAACTTCTAAGAACTTTCTCAAATGGCAATTTTTGGTCAGATGCTGCATGATTAGGCTTTGGTATGGAGCAGTCTTAAGAATTGTCATGCTGTTTAAATAATTGCAGCAGCATGTAAGGACCAACCAGTCACACATTTTCTTTTCAAGCTTCTAAAGGAATTTCAACAGCATGAATTGGAACTGTCACAACAGTGGTAGATGTTCTTATAAAATGAACTTTGCAATAATTTTCCCTTTGTACTGTTTTGACATTGGACATTGTGAACTTCAGCAGGCTCAGTGAGTGAAAATGGAACATCACGAAAACTAAATTCCAGAGCTGTCAAATCAAGACATAGAAATAAAATTAACTCTTGTATCACTCTGCATTATAAAACCCTTCTGAGTAACACTGAACATGGCAATCACAACTTTGGTGATTGCAAGAGGAACCGTGTCTTGGCTCATGCCTTAAAAAAGCAGTTTATGGCAATTAACATGAGCAGAGAGCTGAGTTTGGAGAACTGGATTACTTAATTTCAGAATTACTGGTTATTATGGCAGTGATAGCTGAGATGGCCATCAAAATAATGCAGAGGGCTTTCAAACTGAACTTATTTTGACCGGTCAAAGTGTCACGGGCATTGTGGCCTCTGTTTTCTTAGGAGTTACATAGCCTAATCAATTAGGAAAAAAATGAGAAAAAGTTAAATATGTCTCTGAGTAGAGGCTTCATTGATCTGCATCCTAATAATTTCTATGCAGAATTGAGAGAAGGTTTAATGTTGCAGGCTTTCAAATTTAATTTTTTAGGAAGAGGTTAGACTTCCAAACAGATTGACTGGTAGCCCACTCCAAGAGCAAGAAAAATTCCTGTTGTCCCTGGAGGTGATGTAAGAGGTCTCTAGATTTTGATTAAAATGCAGAGGGCAACAGGGTAGAAGAACCGTGAGGCAAAATAATAGCTTTCAGCTGAATATTCAGAGAAGCTCAAGTATCTTGTCCAGTAAGGCTTTTGACAGCCCTGTTATTCTGTTTGTCAGCTTTGAATCTGTGTTGTCAAAAATCTTGTAAATCACTTGCAAATGGACATAGTTTTCAGGCAGGGCTCTTTAAAGTTAAGTGTCTTCGAATTTTGTGATTGCAAACCAATCAACAAACACGGTTGCAGTTGCCATAAAAATTTATCTGAAGATTTAATATGGTAGAAAAGCCTTGACATAACTTTGGATTAAAAGAACATAATGAAAATTATTTGTCATGTACAATTTTAAAAGATAGACATAAGCAAAACCGATAGAAAAATCATATAAGCATTCATTTTCCTGTGGGCCATCTACAGTCTATATAAGATGCAAAGAAGCCAATGCAGGCCTGGCAAAATTCCATTGGCTAGACATTTATAAAGAGAAACCTTTTACTTTTAGATGAGGTATGCCCACAGTCTGGGGAGGATATCAGAAGAGTAACAAAACTTTCTGAAAGAAGACCAAGAAATTTGTTGCACTGCTTTAGTCATTGGCCTGCCTTATTTGAAAAGGTTTAGTTTCCACAGAGCCTATAAATTCTTTCTTGAAAGTTCAGTAAAATTATGTAGCCCTATAAACATCTGAGCTACAAATCAGACTTTGTTCAGAAGTTTGGGTCGGTGACAGGAAGAAAATAATTAAAATGATTCCCTGAGAAGAAAGGGCAGACTGAATATTTTGGCAGAACCTAAGGCACTTTCATTACTGGTATTGAGGGATGAAGGTTCCCCTTGTGGTAAGTATACCTTGAGTTCTCCAGCAAAAGTGACTGACAATTAAATTTATAAGGGAATGAGTCTGGCAAAAAAACCCCAACAAAATAAAAACCTAAAGAAAAGAAGGCAGTAGAGAACATTTGAAGTGCAACTGGATTTCCTTGTGGATGTTAAATGATAGTAGAGGAAGTAGGGTTTTCATTGCATATGAATCTATTTGCCTGAGAAAGGATGGCAAAAAACATTCTGCACGTTCCTCAGAGAGCTCTGATTGCTGTCACCCCACTCTCCTCACAGAGTCTAATGCTGTATTTCACATAACTTGATCTGGGACCTATGAAGTCCTTTGGAGAAAAGCGGTAAAATTACTTCTGTTGCTGGTTTTGGGTTTGCTAGTTTATTCTAAGTTTTGTAGAGTAGTGCTGCTACTGGGTGTAGACAATTTTAAGTGACCTAGTAGAATAAAAGATTGGAGCTGCTATTACATTATTGTTAGCAGTTAAAAGAGAGGGAAGTGCAAAGTAGCATCATTAGCCATCAAGGTGCATTCTAGCTTAGGAGACCTAATGTGATTTAAGATAAAAATGCTTTCTTTGGGAAGTGCTCTGCTTACTGTAATACTGAAGAAACATCCCCTTCAGTTCTGAGCTCATAAACAAAGAACATAAGCTCCATCACGCAGTACACTTAGATCACCTTTTATGAAGTAAGCAGAGCCAAATTGCTCTGAAAGAAAAATGGGAAGTACTGGCAGATCCTCTTGTAGAGCTACCAGTACTGGAGCCAGTAACTCTGTATTTGCTCTGACTCACACTAAGCTGTTGCCTTTCTACTCCTCCCCACTCCCTGCAAAGCCATGATTAAGTGCTAGAAAGAGAGTCTGTTTCAGACAGCCAAGGGATGGTGGGAAAGGAGTGATCTGTGATTTAATCCAAATGGCTTCCTAGGTGTGAATGGGTAATGCAGAGACTTCAAAAGTCTGTCTAGAGTAACACCTAAAAAGAGAAAAAGAGGAGCAACTGGTGGCTTTAAAATGATTTGATGCTTTTGCACACATCACAATTTGATAACAACTTTTTCTGAGTCTGGAATGTTCCATGTAGGAGAATGTGTGTCTTGAATAACTCAAGGCATAGCCTCAAGTGTAGTGTATTTATGCTCATGATATCTGGGCTAAGTATCAGTTGGAAGACATATGTATAAAATCTAACCCTTCATCTGATGCAGAAGAAAGTCCCATTAAGATGGGTTTTTTTTTCTAGATTAGCTGCTTTGGGCAATTGTATCACATCCAGGAGCCTGGAGAAACTGAAGAGATAGAGAAATATAGATTTTCCTTATTTGACAAGTTTGTTCCTTCCATTGTTAATAAAAGTTATTCCAGGGTCAACATTTGAGAATGTGATAGAGAAGTGCCTGGTGTGGATAACAAACTAGCCTGAGAGTAATAGTAGCACATCTCAATGCTGTGCTCTGTGGCTATGGTGATAAACATTAATTCCATGCTAAGGACACAGCATGCTAAATACCTTTTTCTTCCCCCCCTCCCCCCCTTTTTAAGTTGCTGGAAAACATGATGTTTTTCCTCCTATTTTTCGGTCAGGACACAAGTGAAGATCTGTTTGAAGGATATGTGAAAAAATGATCTTTGCATGTAAAAATATTTCAATAAATACTTTGGCTTTAAGATTAAAATTGGAACATGTTCCATCTCCACTCATGTTTTCTTCCCCCTCACTTCCTCCTCCTCTCTCTATTTTCTGAATTTGCTTATCTTCAGATGACCTGAATTATGATGCTATTCCATAGAGAACTTTTGGGCAAGGGTTGGGGTCACAGGCTGAGCTCCTTCAGTAAAATAATACCTGTCATTTTTTTTTTTTTTAGCCAAAAAAAAATCAGATCAAAGAAAAAAACAGATCAGAAAGTAGAACAGAGTATTTTTATTTTTTTTTTTTTGTGATTCATAATAAATCTAATATGTTTTTTTATTTTTTCTGCAGGTTTCATTTTCTCAGAATAGGTCTAATCTAGTCTCCACAAACACACCACCACCCAGCAACTGAAATGGTTTTAAAAGAACAAATAAGGTTATATCGGCAATGTTAGAATCTCTTGATGTGACTTCAGAAAAATTTACGTGACCCATAAGTACAAAATGATGAAGTCAATTTCCAGCTGGAAAAGGCAGTCTTTCCATGTGTGAGGTGGGAGAGGAAATGGCATTGAATGGTTTTTTGAGCATCATTTTCTTGAAATCCTTCAGCTGTAACATCCCCAGAGACCGTTTTGCTGAGAGGATCGAGTATTCAGTAACTTCCTAGGGGAAAAAAAATAAGCCAATGTGTCTGCCTTTGAGAAGTTATCCTGGAGTACATATGCCTTCCTTCTTTCTCCTGTGTTTTCAAACTGCCTCCCAGTGCAGTATTATGAAAATTTTAAAACATTTAAATATTTAAAATATTTTTATTCTGTCTTCAGTAAATATGATTGCCAAAGATATTAAACTCCAAAGGATGCTATTTATCCGTAGAAATGATACATTTAAGGCCAAAGAAAATTTGCTTTTCCTTTGTGTTCACATTTTTCTCATTTAAAATATGAGTTTTGTGGATCATATGGGACAAAACTATTTCCCACTTGAGGCCATTTAAATTAATTATCACAAAGCCATATTTCTGTAAATATTTTATTTTTTTCTTCACAGAAGGATAATTAGATAACAAAGTAAAATGGCACCAGATGCCAGAAGTGATCATCATTTCTGCAGTATTGCTAAAAGTCAAGGTGGTATATCCTGATTTTACCTACAGAAATAAGCATTTGTCTTTGGGCAAATATGTCTATAAGTTTACATTCACATGTGTTATCAGTCTCACCAGATTCCTGCACATCAGCCAAGGCATTGAGAGTCCGAGGGACACAGGGTGAAAAATTGAGAGCCAGCAGCTCCAGAGACTGGAGAAAAAGGGATCATGATACTTGTTAAGAAGCATTTTTTAGAGGGACTATTCCAAAGCCTTATTTTTTGTCTTGGTTTTGTTTTTTTTTGGTAGGGGTATTTTTTTATTATTTGTTATTTGGGAGACTCATTCTGTCAGACGAGGATCACCACCCAGTGAGGTGAAGCAGACTGGGTCAGCTGGTGAGAGGTTTGGTGAAGCCCTAGACTGTCCAGAGGCATCGTTCTCATGCTGCAGCTCTGTGGGAAGTGCACTGGTCTCTGACATGTTTGCAGTTGCTCCAAACAAGGTCTGGATTTCTTGCAAGGCTGTTCCAAGGGCTGCCCAGGGGTGTGTGTCTGTGATGGGCCTGTTGCTGTGGGATCTAAATGGAGTTCTAAAGACAGCAGTAAGATTTCTGTCTGCTTTGATTCCTTGGAGAGGATGGGCAAGTTCTTTTCAAAAGCAAATCTTCAGTGTGCAGCCTTAGTAGAAGGAATAAAGGTGGGAAGGAGAATAAATCTGTATTAAGCTTCAGGCATTTTCAAATTGCTTGGGCTAGTGGTGCCCTTTTTTAACCTTTTTTAACTTCTGCAGAGCATTACCTTGTGTAAGCTCTGCTATGCTAAAATCAGTCTGATGTTTGGGAGTGATTTTTCTTTTCTGTGTGCAGGAAGTTGGTGGTTTTGGTGGGAGTCTATATTCTCTCTGTGGCGATGGGGAAGTAGAAAGCTTCCTACTCCCCCAGAATGATCTTGTGCAGTTTTTGAACTTTTTGACCCTTTCCTGTAATGCACATTATGGGGTTTTCCTGTTTGTTGATTGGTTTTTATGTAGGGTTTTGGTTTTTTCCCCACAAGTAAATAGAAGCACAGGATGTGGCATGAAGAGAGGAATTCTGCCAGCTCTCTTCTAACTGGGCTCAGGGAGTTATCACTGTCCTTGTTCCTTCTTTTCCTCTGCCTGTGACAGCCCCCACCTTATGCTTTCATCATTGCCTAATGCTGGATTGCAGAGAATTAATTTTAGATTTCCTTTTTTGACTTGCAGAAATACTTTGTTCTGCAACTTGTCATCAGTGCTAAGCTACTAATTACAGAGTACATTCTTCCAACATTCCCAAGGTATTTATTTCCTCAAAAGCCTGCAAAGTGTTCAGCACCTTTCCTGCAAGGACGTGCAGAAGCCTATAATTTGGGAACCAAACTATGTTCAGTGGATGTTTAACCAAAAGTTGAAAATAAAAGGATGATTGTTGTTACTTGCAAAAAGATGTTGTCTGCTTGATGATTTGAAAGCTGCCTTCTCCCTGAAAGGCTGACAATTTACATGCTTTAGGAAAACTCTTAAGGGCTAGGTCAAGACTGCTGCTGCAGTTGGACAGAAAGTACTTCAAGTGTTGCTTCTGTGTTCCCTTAACCTGGGACTGACTTTCCAGTGCGTTCCTTTGAAACTTTAAAGGCTTTAAATCAGCCTTTAATATCTCCTTTTCTGCCACCAGTGCCACCCTGGGTCCTTGAGCTGGAATGATGGGATAGGGCAGGGACAAGTAAATGCAAAAGAGGGCCCTGTTGCTGGGAGGTGTGATACCACTGAGTGCTAGAGAATCCAGCCTGAGGGCAGACACAGTTCTGTGTCACCTCCCTGAATCACCAGAAACCTCTCTGAATCACCCAAAAAATGGCTTGGATCAGTTAAAGGAGGAACAAATATCATCTGTCTTGCAGATGAGGCGGTTTTGATGTAGCTGTTCAAATGATCAATGAATCAAAATACAAGTTCTCCTTACTCAGTAATTATTATCAAAGCTATTCAGCAGAATTAATTTGGGGGTATGTTAGGATTTCACTGCTGTAGCTTCATTGACATCCACAGCATGACTTCTGCTTCTCAGGGGAACAGAAAAGGTAGCTGGACTCATGTTTTCAAAGTTTCTTTTAATTCTAGTTACTAAGTAGGTCATGACTTTTGCTTACCATGTGTTTCCCATAAAAGCCCTGGCTGCCTTGAGTGCTATATGATAGGTTGTCTGGAAGCTGCAGACAAAGTGCATGCACTGTGCTAGAAAGACTTTCTGAAATATCTTGTGTACAGTAGCTGAGGCTGCCACATGCTGCTTGTGCTACAGTGTCTGCATGTGGTCACAGTTAGAGTGTTCACACACAGCATTCTCCAGGAAAATATCCAGTGATGAAAGGGCTTCAGTGCATACAGGATGATGTAAAAACAAGCTAAAAATAAATCTGTGCAACATCTAAGGTGAGGAAAAAGAGACCGTGTGGGACAATCCAAGCCCCTGTGCATTTGTGGACAGTGGCAGGGAAGGGAGAACTAAAAGCACATTTCAAAACAAATACATTGAAGGATATAAGAAATATTCTCTCTTTCAACATCTATCTTTTGTAACAGAAAGCAAGACTGAGAGTTAAAAGAAAACTAATCTCTGTGTTGTGTCAATGTAGAATAGCATGGTCTTCGGCTTGTAGAAGAGAGGTTAAAGGGTGATCACCCAAAGCCAGCACTTTACTGAGCTATTTTATTAAATGTACTGTTTATTTGGCAGGTGGCAATAAAAACTACCAGGATTTTCATGCTGGGGAAGGTGTGTGGGAAGGGTTGTTTTGAGGTTTATGTTGCCACTTTGCTAATGGTTATTAACTTTCAAGTCTGGAAAACTGGACCATTTGTGTGTAAAAATCAGCCTCATGAAAGAAGAAAATAACTTTACTAGTTTTTTTACCTTTATTCCTTTCTGGAAAAAGCTGTGTTTTTTCAACCTTGCTGAATTTGATGAAGAATCTTCCATTTTCAATTATCATAGGATATTATTCAATATTCACATCACCAACACAGGTGGTCTCGCAACAACTGCTGTGGTTTCCTTGCACGGGTCAGGTTGTGCTGCATACAAAGGATATATCCCTGGGACAGCATAGCTGTCTCCAGTGGAATTCCAGAAGGGACACTGATGACTTGGCCATATTTCTGGGAAGGGAAGGAGGTTTGCAGAAACGATTGCCCGCGGTGTAGTTGAGCTGCCGAGCAGACGGATGAGCTGCTGGTGTCTGGTGAGCTCCCCACCAGCCAAGGCTCAGCGCCAAGGTTTGACATCATGGACTGATGGATCAGGCTGGTGCTACTGCATCAGGGCTACTGCTTAAGGAAGAGTTTCCTGCAAAGGCCAGAGGTTAAACTTTGGTGAAGGATAAGGTCTAGGCAGACAGATTTTGGGCAGAATCATGCCATTCACTGCTTTTGCAAAGAGGCAACTGAATATCCACAGATTCCAAGCTTGACCCTATATTGGTTAAAATTTGTAGACTTTCTGCTGAAAAAAAAATAAATTGGAATTTCCAATGCTGTTGGAATTCTAAATGTCTTTGAAATACAAGGATTTAGAAACCAACATTCTTGTTATTAAAAAAAAAAATAAATTAAAACAGCAGAGCTAATTTCCCCTCTGTGATTGATCTCTTTTTGGTTAGTTCTGTACAAAGTTTTAATAAATTCCTCTTTAATTTAGGAGAAGGGGAAGAGAATAATCCCTGGCATGGAACAGAGAAATTCTGAGTCAAGATGATGACCATAAAATCTTTGTCTGTGCTCTAGTATGGCTTTTACCATCTGACACATAGATATGAAAACTGAGGAAACTATGTGATGGTTTAAGTGGTTTTTGGAACAGGGAGCCTTTCCTGAACAGACAGAACCTTGGATGGATGGATCAGGAAAAAGGCAAATGTCTTGCTGAAAAATCTGTCTTCTCTGCATCTAAATGAAGTTGGGACTGTAAGGCTTTTATGAGGAAAAGCTGATGATTAAGTCTTTTCAGAGCACATAAGCACATAATAAATCTGGATCTGAACTCTGCAGTGTGACTGACTGTACAGCAGGGTGTATCTGAAAAGCTATAACTTTGAAATCCGTGGAAAGATTTTGCAGTCCATTCTCCAGTTCTGCACCTTGAATTAATCAGTTGCAATTTATACTTCTGTTTTGATTATGGAGCACTCGAGTAACTTACATAGCAGTACAGGAGCTAGATTTATAGTGGAAATGTATTAATCCTTGTGAGATAAATATCTAAAATCCTCTTTGTAGCCTAAATAGAAGGAAAATGTGTGGGAAGGCGATAGGGATCTGTCTGTGTATTTAGTCTTCAGTATCTTTAGCAGGGGTGTTCATAGATGGATAGGAGCAGTCTTTGTTGCAAGGAAAATTCTCACTGCATTATATGAATTTCTTTGTTGTCCAGATTTGTTCTGTAGAGTTATTCGGATTTATTGATCATCATGTTTACCCTGATGAAATGAGATCCAGCTTATGTTTTCCGTAATACTGTGAATGCTAATAAATAGTCATGTTATGGACAGGTATATTTGATCTGAATTCATTATTTTAAACTTACTTAGCATCTATTATAAACATTAAAGTTATTCAGGAGTATAAATTGCATCCTATTTTTTAGGTGGCTAAATCTGAACTTTGGTTAAGTATCATAAAAAACTTTAAAGTTGAAGGAGCTCCTCTGGACACAGCAGGGCAGAAAAACACAGGAAATTTTGGAAGGTGGTTTAGTTTCTGCTTGGGATTTTGTTGTTGTTATTGTCTTTTTTATTATTTTTTATTTGTTTGTTGTCATTCTGGTTTTGCTTTGTTCTGTACTTCTATGTTAGAAGACTTAACTCAAAGGAGAGCTTGAATTTAAGACCCAAAAAAAGGAAGGATGCAATTCGCTAGAATTCTCTGTTGTTATGTAACTAGGAGAAGATAAATGGATATTTTTTCAAAGATGAAAGGGATTGTCTTGTTTTTCTTCTTCAAAGAGTTAGTTAGGCTCCTGTCATTGTCAACAAGTGAAAATAAAATATTTGGGTCTTACTTTGCTAAAGTGGGCCCAAGTATTTTATTTTTTTTTTTCCTGGATTGTTTGAACATTAATCAGGACTCTCTTCTGGAGCAGTGTTGAGAAACCTTGATGTATCTGTGGTAATGTTTTCTGACAGATATACATCATGATGTGAGGAATGATTTGGTTGTACCTTTCCCTGTACTAAATTCCTCTTTACTCCTCTGCTTATTACTCAGACATTTTACTATTTCTGTGTGGAAATGGAGGCCTATCCACATTTGTCAAAGTTCTTAAAACTGTCCCCAAGGCATTCTTCCATGTCATTAGTAAATGTGACAGATCTGGTGTGTAGAAAAAATGAGTGGAAGGAGACAGGAAAGGGTTTGTGTGTCTCTTCCCATCTAAATTACAGAAAAATCTACCAAAACAATAACTTTGTGGGCTAACACATTTATGCAAAGCAACTATTCACCTTGTGTACCCATCTCACTGGCTCTTTTCCCAAAAGGTACAAAACATTCCCTTTCCTGCAAATTGCTGTGTGGAACTGAGGGGCCACATGAGATGGAGCAGTGTGAGCTGATGTACAGCAAAATCATTAGTGACCTATAAATACTAGTCAGAATGTTCTGTGGCTGTTGCACTTACCTGAAGGTAACTGTGCAGCAAAGCTAAAATATTGCACTTTTTAAAATTATTTTTATTATTTTTTATTTTTTTTGTGAGTGAAGCATGCTTCTCTATCAGTCTTGATTGTACTTATTGGATTCTTGTGCATACATACATATACGGTTGATTATGCAGTTAGGATATATATGCTGCATCTTATTTATCTGTTAGGATCAATTCCTTATGGTTTTATTTATATTTTAATTTATAATTTGTTTTCATAACTTGACATCTGTCCCAAATAGATCTGTTAGCATTTTTGGGTTTGAATGTCCTTTAATTTGTTTTACTATCAAAAAAGGCTATACATAAGACAGAAATATTCATGTCTCATTATCTTTTATTTTCAGTTTAGGCTGCATCAGTTTTATTCCATTCACTCTTAGGAAGTCTAAGGGCCATTGTAGAGCTGTGAATACAAGTCTTTCAGGAAAAAAAAAAAAATTAGCCTGAATTTAACTCTCTTTATTTTTTGATAGAGGATTTTTTTGTGAAGCCACTCAGGAGTAGTCTATTTTTATCTTTCATAATGAATTTTGGAAAAAGCAGGTTGGGTGCTGGGAATACACTGACCTCCTTGCCCTCGCCACACAAGTTCAAAAGGATTTTTTCTCCCCAAAGTGTCTTGCTACATAAACAGATGACCTACCTGTTTACCAGACTCATTCCTGGATATGAAATAAATTTCAGTGACTCAGTGCTTCCTATGAAGCAATATTACTGGTATTCAGAGGAAGGTGGTGGAATTTTCCATGCTCTCTGTGGCAAATAGTTTATTTCCAGCACGTCTGAAAGACTTATTGCAGATGCCTTTCTGATATCACTTCCTTTTAGAAACCGAGGAGATATTTTTGGTATCTCAGGACCAGGTAATATATAAGTGTCTATACATGAGTAATATTACACCAGTAATCATTTCCCCAACTGTAAAATGAATGGAACATTTACAGATGGTTTTCAGACATGAGATAAGAAATGTGAACAATTTTCTACAGTAAGAGTATGAAAGGCTGCTGCTAACTGTGGACCATTCCATGGTACACTGTTATTTTATGTAATCATAACATTTGATCTCCTACAACACCATTTAGAAATTTTGGGTGGGGTCCTGCACTTATCTGTAAGGGATGGCTTTGTTACTGCATAGGTCCCCCATGTGATTGTTGTCATGGCTGTGTCTGTAGGTGGCAATTTACGTGACAAAAATGGATCTGGGCATATAGGGAATCTTCAGCCCATGTGTTTCTCATGAGTGCATTTTTGTTTCAAAGACTAATAAATGAGTAAGATCCAATTCTGCCCTTTTGTGTCTGCCTGGGTACTGCAGTTTCTTTTATCAACTTGAAAAAGAGGTCAAGAGCTCAGTAGGCAAGAGAGCTGAACTTTTAAGGTTTGTTTTCCAGGATAAAGGCAAGCAGGAGCATAATATTTCTCTGATCTCTGCTGGTGAAGATTCCTCTGTGAGCCTTTCCTAAGGTGTGTGCTAAACAGTTGGCAGGGAATGGGTTTGTATGTGTTTTTTAAGTGCGTACTTAAATGAATAGCAATGGATTTTGGGAGCTATTTGTAATATATTGTTTCTGTTTTGATAGAAATTGTACAGAGATCAACACTGGTTGGCTAGTTCCCATGGATGAAGTTTTCAGAGGCTTCATACCTGGCTGAATGTACTGTTGGTGTAGAAAAAGAAATGCTAAATTAACTCTTTGGTTAAAAGATCTTATATGGTAATCAAATTCCTTCTTATCAAATCAAACTACCTTTGCTTCAGGTGTGAGTTAGAACTTAGCAAACTTAGCTGGGAGCCAGGGAAGCTGAGTGAGTTTCCCCTAGCTAAGGCATCAGAACACCCCAGTTTGTATCACGTGTACCATCTCCCAGCAGAGTCAGTACTGGGATTGGTTTTGGTGGAAGTCATAGGTGTCCTGTTGTAACTGTCCTCCTCTCCTTCAGATTGTTTTCATAGCTCCACTGAAGTGTGAAAGACAGATCTCCTACAATCTCCTATCTTACATGGTCTGTAGTGTGACTTGGAATGATTTGCATGGTGGAGTCATTGATCTGACTTACAGTGACTCGAGGCTTGATATTTAGCAGTGAATGGAGAATAATTGAACTGAGGGCAGTGGCACTGGGTACAAAAAGGGATATGGAAGACTAATGAAGTCCTGGAAAGCAGAATGAATTGTTATCTTGAAAAAAAATTACAAAGCTGAACAAATTCTTTTGAAAAAAATTGGCTGAACTTGTTCTATAAAAGTCTTGTGTGGCCATAGCCAAAGAAGTGGTGATTCCTGTCTTGGCCATGAGTTTACAGTGCACTACTTTTAATACTAAATATAGAGAGATATATTTAGTATGTATATATAACAGTAGCTTTGAATAATATATTGTGCTATTATAGCTAAATGTATATATAAATGTATATAGCCCAAAAATGAATCCACAACAGATTTGGTTTTCCTTCTCTAAAGATTTTGATTGAGCATCAACTTTATAATGAGTAACAAACCACTTATTTGATAATTTAAAATCTGGAAAGTAGATCACGATTGTCAAACACTGATTTTAGTGAAGGGTGCAGTACTCTTAACAAATTTTCCCTTGTGTTTCCTTGTGTGTACACCTGATTTACTTGACCATCACCGTATCTTTAACCTGTAGTTTTAAATGCATTGTCTGTATTTCAATTAAGGGATTGGAGGACTACAAAAGACTGTCCTCTGGAATGTTCCCTAATTTTGTTTCATAAGTACTTAAGTATAATGTTTCCATATGTGTTGCAGCATTCTGCATCCTAAATAACCTGAATGATAGGCAGCCATTATCATTATTATCATTATCATTTCTTCATGACTCATTTCCTTAAAGTGAAGCTGTGACCAGTTGGTCATTTATTTAAGGAGAAATGCTGTTAATCTGTCAATTCCGTCATGCTCTGAGAATGCATGAAATTCATTCTCCTTGCATTTACCTACATACTTAGTATAATATATTTTTAAATCATGTTTGGGATGTTAGTGGATTTTTTTTTGTAGCTTACATTAAAAATTCACCAAAGCCATAGGCTTTTTAAGCCCCTAGTCTCTTTTAATCAGTGAGCTATATATATTTCAATTTATTGAGTAGTTTATTTTCTTTTCATTTATTTGAAAGGTCACCTTACCTATTTAAAAGCAAAAATAAAGTTAATTTTATTTTCCATTGAAGGGTTGCAATTTATTGTGAGCTGCTGCAATCCTTTTGCTCTGTTTCCAGGAAGACAACTTCAATAAATGTCAGATGCAGAATGCCATGACATGTAATGACATTGCTGCAGCAAAGCTTGTAGACTTGTCACATGTGCCTTAGACCTTTGTCACCAAAACTACCTGGGGAAAAAAAAAACCATCCACTGTGTTTTTCATGTCCTTTTTCTTTCTTTCCTCCCCAGAGTGATCCCTTCTAGACACTATGCCTATTTCTTCTCTCTAATATATTAAGGTAAAGGAAGACTGAAAAGATCAGTGTCATACCTGTAATAGTGCTGTCCTTGTTGAAGGAGAGAGACTTTTGCCTGGGAATTGTGATGATTCAGCATTGGGTACCCATTCTGGAAGTGTAATTTTTTTGTTGCTATGTGGGGTTTTTTGTTTGCTTGCTTTTTCATTTTCTTTGTTTTGCTTTTGTTTTGTGTGTGGTGGTGGTTTTATTGGTTTATTTGAATTTTTGCTGTACTGATACATCTAAGGTATGAATTCCTTCAATTTCTCTGTGTTATTTCAATGTGTTATTCCCTTTTGGGAATGAGAATATTGTGTCTTCTCAAAATTACATTAAAGTCTAACATCAGTCACTTGGAACAAATCTCAGTGATTTCTGTCTGGAGAAGTAGCACAGGTATGGATAACATTTACTCCAACCTGTTGTGTGTTTTGAAGTTAAATATAAAAGCCTTAAGGGTCAATTTTATCACTCATGAGGTTGTCAAAGGAACTTGAACAATAACAGCCACCATTTAAATATCATCAGGTGCCTCCAAACAGTTGCAGAGACATCCATCTAGTGCTGCTACTCATGAATTTCTGTGCCTTCATTGTGGCCTGCTAATAGGCAAGGGACAAAGTTTAAGTGACACCTTTGCCTCCTAGATTTGGGACAGGGAACTTTCACAGTGAGCTTGTGCCTCATACCTCAGCAGAGGTGAATGTTGCAGTGGGCAGGACAACCAATCCTTTGGATGGATTAAGAGAGAAAGGGAGAGTTTGACTTCCTGCAGAGCACCTGGCTGGAATATTTGCCAGTGTTTTAGGACATCAATGTCCCACCTTGGAGGCTTTCTAAAAATAAGGGTGTTGTCTATTCTAGGGGCAGGCTATGGAAAAGCATGAATGTAAGCATGTTTTAATTTTTGTATATCTGTATTGCTACCTTGGTGCCAGGATGGTGATCAGTCTCTTCACAGTGCATCTCCTCCAGATTTTATTTTTTGGTGGTGTGTATATATACATACCTCCCATGTTCTACATTAATTTTACAGGCAGCTGTAGCACTTCTTGTACTGTTGAAAAGCAAGCATAATGTAAAGCTGGGTTTCCTGACCTTTTTAATCATTACTTTACATGGTTTTTCCCTTCAGAGTCACTATGGTAACACTTGTCCTTTTCAAAGTGATAGTTGCATTTACTAATAGTAACTATTTATACAGTCATTGACCTGCTAGTAGAAGGAAAACAAGTGCCTTCACTAAGTAAAACCTTATTTGCACAATCTAGATGTTCAGTAAAGAAAAATTTTCTATATAACTAACATTCCTTGACTTTTGTAACTTTTTATTTGATTTATCCTACTAATTGTTTCAAACCTGGGGTTTTTTTTAACTTGTGCATCTTTGTTTCCAGAACACCAGCAATATAAATGACTGCAAGAAGAGTCTGTTCTGTTTTTGTCACACAAGAGGTTGTGTCTTTCGCCTTTTATATGTGCATTTTTAAGTGTGTATAACTTTAAAGTACTTGCTCGAAGTGCAGTGAAAACCACATGCTTACTCAATAGTAAATTTCTTTAGCTATTATTTTAATTGTAATATTTATTAAAATAAATATTAAGAGTTTTTTCATCAAGCAAAAGATATGATATTAATTTCTAGTTAGGGATGGGTGATGCTGGAAGATGATGTAGAAGAAGAATGTAGAATGCAGAATTAATATTCTTGTCATCTCCACAAATGAATGTGAGGTTTCCAAATTGCATATGCTGCCATGCTGGAGGGATTTTAATTCCTGATATCTATTTACTTGAGTTTATGCATTGTACAGCTTAGATGTCTTTTGTCCTTGGACTCTTCACGTGTATGTGTATAAATAGTTTCCCACAATGTTTAAAGAAACTTTGTATGGAAGCCACATTCATGTGGAGTAAGGGTGGCGTCTCTGCTGTGGATTTAATACAACTGTTTCTCAGTCCCTGAGAGCTTTGTTATCCCTACTTAACTCATTTATCTTTTCTTCTCTCCTCTCCCTGCCATTAAAAGAGTTTGTTTAGTTTAATTAAATATTATAAATGCAATGTCATCAGCTCAGCTTAGAATAAAAAGAAAAGCATATCCTGGTGGACAAAACAGAGGCAGATCTCCATTGGACATGATAAGTGATGGAGGGGGATTATATGTGGGTGGCTTTGAATTACAAATGAATGTATACATGTCTTTAATACAGTAAAGTATTTTAAAGAACAGGAGATAATGTACAAATCAAAAAAAAAAAAAAAGGTTTCCTAGCCAATGGTGAACCTGTAAGAAAAGATGGAAGTAAATATGAGAGGAGAACAAGAGAACTAAGTAGAGAAAATGTTGGATTTTTTAAATTTATAAATCTAAAGAACTCTTGCTGCCACAGAATATTTAGGATTAGAAGGGACCTCTGGAGCTTATCTAGTCCAAACCCCCTGCCAAGACAGTGTCATCTCAAGGAGGTGACACAGGAACTCTTCCAGTTGGGTTTTAAACACCTCTAGAGAGAGAGAGATTCCACAACCTCCCAGGCAGCCTGTTAAAGTGCTCTGCCACCCTCAAAGTAAAGTTCTTCCTCATGTTGAGGTGAGACTTCTTGTGGTCATTTCTCATTGTCCAGTCTCTAGGCACTGCTGAAAGGAGTGTGGCACCACTCTCTTGACACCCACCTTTGAGATATTTAAGTGCATTGAGTCCCCTCTCAGTCTTACTTTTTCAGAATGGGCCCAGCTCCTGCAGTCTCTCCTCATAAGAGATGTTTCAGACCTCCTCATCTTCCTTGAATTGCAGGGGCTAGAACTGGACACAGCACTCCAGATGTGGCCTCACTGGGGCTAAGTAGAGCGGCAGGATCGGTTCTCTCAACCTCTTTTCACACTCTTCCCGATGTACCTGAGGATCCCAATGGCCCTCCTGGCCCCAGAGGGCACTGCTGGCTCATGTGTTGGAGTCTGGAATACAGAGTGTGTGCCCTTGTTTCTGATACTTCATTATAAGATCCAGAAAAACACTGAATTTCATATAATATGAAATTCATGAGCATGTTTTCATGGTGATACATGAAAACAAATGTTAAAGTTAGATGGAAAAAGCTAGAAGTGTAAGTGTGTAGATTAGAAAGTTTTTTTAAATCACTGGGTGTAAAAGTTAGAGAACAGGAGACAAGATGGAGGATTTAGGGTGTTGTCTCTTGTCCCTTCTTCTTTCTTCTTCATGTTCTTCTCCTGGAGGTTTTTGGGTAGTAGCAAGTGATTGGACAGAAAATGCCGCAGTGCATCACAGAGGTGATGGGTCATTGGGTCATTAAGAAAAATAATATACGTGTCTATTGTTAATTGGGTAAAAATAGGTATAAAGATAAAAGAACTGCGTAGTTCGGGGCCATTTTGTGCATCAGACACGACGTGTGCCACAAGGCCTTGTTTGTACCATCAGAAGAAAGAAATGTGCCAAATTGCAAAGATTAACCCTGTGTAGCCAGCCTGGGGAGACCTGTTAAGTTTTGTGATGACCTTTTAATAAACACGAGAAACAAGATTCTAACGAGCTCAGGAGTTTTCTTCGACTCATAAGAACTGAGATAAGCAGGGCTCCCCACGAGGGAGGATCCCAAAAGAATTCAGTCCAAAGGAGGCTGAGAATCCAAGAATAAAAAGAAAAATACAGAAGAGATGCAGCAGAAACAGAAAAAGGATTTTTTAGAGAAAAGTTACATCATGGACAGCTTGTTGCACCCCAAGACTTGCAGAGCTGCTCTCTAGTAGGTCAGCCCCCAGTACGAGCCTGTGCTGGTACTTGGGGTTATTCCTCCCCAGGTGTGGGACCCTACACTTGCCTTTGTTGAACCTCATAAGGTTTCTCTCCATCCAACTCTCAAACCTAAGGTCCTGCTGAATGGCAGCACAGCCTTTGAGTGTATCAGCTTCTCCTACTCAGTTTCTATCATCTGCAAATTATTCTGAATTATCCTGTAAGGTATATATTGATCTTGTGCCTCTGTAAAAAAATATTTTGTATTTTGTCATGGAATGATAATTAAAAGCAAAATTGTGCTGAAATGGAACAGCCAGAGGGAACTCTTTAAAACAAAGTACACGAAGTAATATTTGAGCCAGAGTTGCACACCAGTGAGTGCCAAGACTAACTATTGCTGTGTCTGTCAAATTTGGGAATGTAAATGTCATGCCAAAAATGAAAGAAACCTTCACAAAGAAGTAAGAAATTTCACTGTTGCCAGAACTACACAGGAGTTCATTTAGATGCTTTGCAAAATCTCACCAGGGTAATTCATGGTGAGAATTTAGAAAATGTGAGAGTTGTAACTGTTCAAACTATTGGAGAAAAATGATTGTCTGAAGAGAATTCTTTCACTAAAGGAAATCTAATGACCAAGCAACTGAAGATCAGTAAAGATATTAGCTTGACTATTTGACATGAAGCAACTTTTTGTGGTTGATTTCCCAGATAGCTAGGAGTTATTAATGAGCTAGGAAGACAGCAGGGATGTGACTGATAGGAGTATTGCATTTGTCTGCCTCTTGTGAGTTTGGGGATGGTGCTTGCCTCCGCTTCTCTGCTTTTATATTCACACTTCTGGAACCTGGAAACCTATCTTAGGATTCAGAGAGAAGGGCAGGATGGTTGTGCATGGCTGTGTTTGATTTTTCTCCTCTTAAAGACAGATATGACTTTTGAAATTCACAGAGGAGAAGGGCAGGGAATTTGGAAAGTTAGAACTTGAAATAACATGCAGGTAGAATTTCTGTAACGCGGAACAAATTTTACTCCACAGCAGATTTAGTGTAATACATGAAAGAAACCACCATTGCAAAATGCTGTTCTTGAGATTGTTTTTGACTCTTTATGGGATTGCTCAGCCTCAAATCAAATTGTTGGTCCACAGTTATAGCTCCTTTGACCCTAATACAGTATATATGTGAAGCTGTATAAAGATGACAACGTGTGTGTAATGGTAGTTGGTCTGGGTGTAAATACAACAGTCTGAAATAGTGTGCTGTGCCTTTTGGGACCTTATTGCTGGTTTACACACATATTGTTAATTTGTTGTTTTCCCACACCTGATTCTAGTACACTTAGACTGTAATTTGGCGTTACATAGAAATCTAGTATGAGGGAGCAGGTGGAAGAGGGAGTACATTGGCAATTTCTTTATCTGCTTCCCAGCTAATAATGAGTTTTCATTCTTCAGTGAGCAGAGACGAAGTGAACTTAAAAACTTTTCAATTGTTGAAAAACATGGCTGTATCCACTGAAGAATAAGATCAAAGGAGATGCTTGAACAGCCTCTCTCTGAAGGCTGCTTAGTCACAGCCTTGCTTGTGGAGCACAGAGCTTTGAACCCCTGCTCAGTTCTGGCAGCTGGCAGCGGTTTATAAGTCTGTGTTTTAACCCTCCATCTGCCTTCCCAATGCTATCTTTGGTCTGGTTCCATGGTATCTCAAGGATTAGCTGTGTGCATACTCCAACAGCTTTGCATGTCTCTTGGCAATATCCGGCTTTAAACTTAATACAGTAGGAGGTCATTCTTCCCATTGCTATGCTTCTTATTTGTTTAGATTTCATGCAGTCACTGGATCTGCCACAAGCTTCAAATTCTTGAATGATTGGTTGGCCAGCGAGAGCACGTGTATAACATACTGATAAGTGACACATTTTTGTCATTGTTTCCAGACTGGTGTCCTTCGTTACGCCTGTCGTTTTGTGTTCAGTGGTAATCTCTCTCAGCTGTTGTATGCTGACGTGTCTTAGCAAACTATTGCTTCTGTCAAAGTACCTGAATAATTTCATTATGCTTATATAAACAATTATCTTTGTTGTTTTAACACTTATCTTTCTAAGTAGGGAGATGTTAAGGCACAGCTGAGATGAGAAAGCACTAACCCAGTTTTTAGGGCTCAGAGCTGTAGAGTGTGGGTATGTGCCCACCACCTGCCTCACACCCATGCCAAGTGAGGATAATGGCACAAGAGTCACCTAAGGAGGCTCAGAGTTGGCATTGTCTTAAAAATTTCCTTTGTGCAAGGATGTCTGTGAAATTTTATTTACTTGACTTTGTACTTACTAGAGAAAAAGCAGGTATTTGTCCAAAGGAAAAAGGGGAAAAAATCTCCTGTGATACCCCTAGCTGTTGGAAAGGGAGGTGTAAGAGCATCACCAGGAGTTTTGACTCTGATCTAAGAAATAAAATAAAATACATAAGAATTGACTGGTAATAAATATTCTGTTTCCGTTTCACTTTCCAGAGTCCTACAAATGTAACACTGTAAAAACTGTGCTGAATATTATAAAATAATTTTGAATAGACTCTTAAGAAAAGCTCTGCTCTGACTCATATGGTACTTAATCAGAATGAAATGTGTCAAGAAGTCCTTAACTCTTGCTGATGTTGCCAATTGTTTTTCTAGAGCATGATTCCTTGCTTTAAACTTGATGACTTCTTGAAACACTATTCAGTTTTATTTTGTTCAAATTTATTTTAAGCCTGACAATGTCTCCCTCTAATTTGGATTTCTTCTCCAACAACTTAACACTAAATAAATGCATTTCAGTCCTCTAATGTTTAAGAATAGATAAGTTAATCTTCCCTACCTTGGAATAGCAATTTTTGGTTTAATCCTGAACACTCACAGTCACACTTTGGAAATGCCACTCACCCACTGCTAGCTCTTTCCAGAATGAGACAAGAAATTTAATTCTGAGCTTTCTGAAACCATTAGCCATTAGACTCATGCAACTCTATAAAAAAAAGTAGAGGAAAAAAAAAGAGGGTGCATAATTAAGCTAAACAAAAATGTGTTACTCAAGATTTGCACGCGTCCCAATTTGAAATCCCCGCAGGGTTTCCCTGCGTTTTGCAGATTCCGTGGAGAATTCCCAGCTGATGCCTGGCTGTCACAGTGAGGGCTGGTGTCCCTGGGCACAGCAGGGAGGCTGGAGGGCAGGGATCACACCGTGCTGTTCGCTCTGGTGGCCACCGGGTGTCATTCTAGGAGCAGGCTTTGGCCAGCCCAGGAGCACCACTGTGGCAGCAGCACTGGAGGCTTCAAAATGTAAATTGCTTTGCACCAAATCAGCCCCTAAAGCAATGATTGTTTACCTTCTGTATCTCTCTCTATATATATATTCTAGTAATTGTTCTAAAGTATAAACGGTGTTGTTAACTTCCATCTCTGAATTCAGAATGTGAAACACTGGGGTGTAACAAAAAACACTGAGGCAATCAAAGACATTTGTGTTAAGATGTTCTGTAAATGCTACACATGCAGCCAGGGAAAATTCTGCATCTACACATCAAATTTGCATGAGCTTTTGCATACAGAATTTTTGAAGATGTTAATGTATTTTTTAATGACTATTTTGTGGGTAGCTGTTTTGAATCTATACATAACTGACATTTTACAATTAAAGTGCAGGAAGAACGAGGAGGAGGAGGAATGACTTTTGGACACACAAAAAAATCTCTTTATAGTTTTGGGGTTTTTTTTCCCCCAAGTCATGTCAAATAAAGAGGGAAATCCTAGAAAAGGTCCACAGCACCATGTAAGTCACCAATATGAGCTTAGGTGGGTGTTGCACTGAAAAAGAAAGTTGTATTCAGTGTTTAACATATTGTTGGGCTTCTTTTTAGTCATTTTTAGGAGGGGTTCATCTGGAAGAATGAGCAAGAAGGTGCACTGGATATTTCAAGAACAGAAATGGTAGCATGAAAAGAGCATAAGAAGAAAAGGAGATGAAAGGTTTAATGAAGTGGAGTAAGATCCATCGTTCGTCAGGCAATAGGGACAGATTTTGGTAGGCTAGAGGGTTACTTTAAAAGTGAAAATGTTAAATCTGAACTTAAAGCAGAAGTACACTGGAGGAAAACTGGGTTGGAAACAGGAGTAGGAGTTAGGATGTTAGAGAGCACTTTCAATGTACTGCAATGAGGAAAAAAAAAGGGATTGTTTTGTCCTCTCTGTTCCTGTTAATCTTCAGCTTAGCGTATTTGCTTCTTTAAGTGATAAAATACAGTGAAGTTGAAAGCATTGGAGTCAATCCTAATAAATAAACCTGGAGGCCCATGTAGAAGGCTACTAAATTGCTGGGAAGTTTTTCAGGAAAACTTGGAATGGACTCATTGCATATGATCCTTAAAAAAAACCCCAAAACCCTACTCCCCTCCATGAAATGTTAGTTCACATTTATTCTATATGGCATTTATCCCTCAACAAAGATACTAGGTTTGCTTGGTATTTATATACTAAGTACATTGGTATATAAGCATTTATATACCAGGTATATTTGATAGTTGGCTTAAATTTTAAATATATTTGCATAAAATTGTATAAAAAGTCACATATTTAAATGTTTTTTATCCTAGATGGCACAAAGAGGCCCGTCAAGTCCACCTTGACCTACAGAATTAAAACTGCTGCCCCTTGTCCTGTCACTATCTCCCCATATAAATTGCCTCTTCTTTTCATAAAACCCTTTTAGGTACTGGAAGGCTGCATTGTGAAAATGGCTTCAAATTGAAAGAGGACAGGTTTAGATGAGATATTAGGAAGAAAATCTTCATTGTGAAGGTGGTGAGACACTGGAACATGTTGCCCAGGGGAATTGTGCTTGCCCCATGCCTGGAAGAGTTCCAGGCCAGGCTGGGGCCCGAAAAAACCTGATCTAGTATATGGCATCCCTGCTTGTGGCTGGAAATAGGTGATCTTTAAAGGTCTTGTCCAACCCAAGCTATACTATGATTCTATGAATGCCCAGAGGCTGTCAGGGGGCAGATATTTTTCATCTTGATAAGTTAAGAGCAAGTTTTATGATGAGTTTATATGATGCAGGGGGGTTTGGGGAGTTGGTTGGAGAAGGGCAGGCACATTTGTCTTCCCTGTGGAGGCTGATGCTCCTCCTGCCATCTTTGAGATGAAATAGTTCTCAAACTTAGAATTCCAAAATGCAGCTGGTTTGATGTAGAGATTTTTTCTGAAGCAGCTGGATGACTTGTGATTGTTCAACAACTTGTGAGTTAAGTGAAATACAAAGTTTGGGTTTTGGTTGGATCAGACAGAGGAACATTAAATTTTTTGTCATTCCACTATGGTATTTCTAGTAATGTCAGATCTTGAAAGCTTGCCTCCTTTTTAACCAATAGCTGTTTTAAAGTCTGTCACATCTGCAGCCAGTAATTTTCCCTCTGAAGGTACTTCCACAAAGAATATGGAGTAAGTTTCTCAGAGAACTTGCTTTCATTTGAGCTGTTTTTACATCAGAAATCTGTGGTTTTTAAAACCCACATTTCAAAAAAATGCATGTGCCCCAATTCTTTGTGCTTTGCACCATTATTGTCTGTACCACGCTATCTGAGCTCATATTGGGTTTATCAGGATGACTGCTCTGTCATGTGGTGCTTTTCTTCTCTTCCCTCTTGCCTCCCAAATTTCTCTTCAGGAAGCAACTGCTGTCTGTTGTATTCTGTATGTATGTTTGAAAGGTCTTACATACAATTGCTACTGTGCTGATGTTTAGAGATGGCAAAGCCAAAGTGGTGTGTGAGTTTAATTCAGAAGAGACACTCCTTGCAATAGTTGCTGTTGTGAGGGAATGCTGATTTTAATTCAGGCCAGAATCTGCTTTCTGGGGATTTTGGACATCTTATGTGTCAGGCTTTTGATGGTTTGAAGGAAAAAGTCAGGAGACTCCAAACCAGCTGTATGGCAGCTGAAACAACTGTCATCTCTCAACAGCTGAAAGCAGCAAGAGTGATAAACACAGGAGCCAGGCAGGAGTGGAATGTCAGTGGAACCTGAGGGACAAGAGGGGGAACCAGCCAGGTGTGGCTGAGCAGTTTAAAACTCAGTGGCACAGCACTGTGCTACCAGCTGCTCCAGGACCTTTCCTGGGCATGATAGCATATTCCACTGCTTCAACTTGCTCGTTTTAATTAAGGTATGAAGCCATTTAAGTATTTCTTTGGCAAAAGCAATATGATCAGCGATTGTGAATGATCTTCTGCTGCTATTTTCCAAGTTTTAGTGCTCTATTAAAAATCACTTTGTGTCATTTCTAAATGCTGCTTTAAGGATTGTCACTTCCATTGCCAGTGAAGTTGCTTACTGGAATAATGCCATCAAGAAAATACAAGCCACATCCATTCAAAGGCTACAGATAAGAGATTGGAGGTGGATTTCAGGCTTTAAAACACATGCTGGTGTTCCTGTTCCTTACAGGATTTTTCACATTTTTAGTGTGTTCTGCTGGATGCATGCCACCTGTTTGGGAGTGAAAGCATTTGCCAGCTTCGTTTTGCCGGGGGTTATAATAGTACACGGTTCAGCCAGAACTCTTGGTGTGTCTCTCAACCACCTTTCCTTTGCAACAGAGTATTTATTGACTTGTACCTGCCTGAGGGAGCTTCTTCCCAGAAGCTGTCATGGGCAGTACAATTCCCACCTGGGCTCTTTGGAGGCTGATCCTTGACAGGAAACATTCCTTCTCTCCTGGATGCTGTTAAAAACTTCAGTTTTCTTCTTATCAATCTCTCATCTTCCTCCTTCTCCCCACCATAGCTCTAGACAGGCTCAGGAATAAAACAGAAGGATCTATATATCAAATGTTTACAAACAGGATTTTAGGTTACAGATTGAAAACAATTTATGAAAATCTTTAAACTAGAATTTTGGTTTATAGCTCAGATTCATAACTGCCTAGCTTGCTAAATCTTCCTTTTGCCCCAACATCAGTGCTAAGAATTCAGTGTGCTGTGACACCTTATTTCACAATGGTTGCAGTTGCTTCTGAATTTTCTTCCAGTGCCTGCTTCTGCCTTAGTGGTAAATTTTAGGAAATGGATGAATTGCCATGAAAAGAATCACAGTTAAAAGAGAAAAGCTGGATACTTTGCAGGGAATTCAGCTACCTCAGCTGATAGGCAGTTTACTGAACCTTAAGTGAAGCACTTTTGACCGGATGGTTACTAAAGAGCTACTCATTTTTAGCAGTTCAAAGGATGGCACAACAGCTGCTCACTTTGATTTAGTATTTTCATTTATATTAAATGTCACCACACACATAACACACATTCTATGAAGACTGTGATTTTTAAACAAGTACCAAATTTGTCTTGTGAGTACATAAGGTCTCATTGACACAGATAACTGATGTCACCACATATTGTTGGCTTAGATGTATCTATGAGAGCTGGGCTTGTTTTCAAGTGTGTTCCCAGGGTGTCTTCTCAGTCCTGTATTGAGAATCAGAATTCTCAATTCTGGGGATCTGTAGTCCCCAGAAAAAGGGTTTGTTTTTATTTTTATATATTTTATAACGAGTTATGCTAAACAGTTTGGGGGGTTGCAACAGATCTAATTATACTATTGTGTTCTTAACGAGACAGAAAAATGGTATGTTGCATACAAGTAGTAATTACTGGAAGACTTAGAAGATATATTTGAAAAAAGATCCACTGGTAACAGCTTAAAATATTGTAGCTGCTGCAGAGTTTGCTTTTAATGTTAGGTTGGGTGTATATTCATGCACAATACATCTAGTTACCAAGTCTGACTTAACTAGTAGTTGTCTTGCTTATGATGTTGAGCAAACAAAACAGAGGAAAAAATACCACAATTTTGAGGTTTGCTTTCAGTTCTGGTTTTGTTTGTTTGGTTGTTTTTTTTTCCTTCTTTTTAAAGGAAGGGTATTGTTGAAAATCTAAGAGCTGCAGGGTTTGAATGTGTTATCTTGAGCTGGGTACTGCTGAAGCTGAATTTCACCGTCCCTCTATTCACCTTCTTCAATGTGGAACACCTTTAGAAGACGGGAGAGGGGAAAACATCTCAATTTTACCAGAACAGAATATTCTCCGCAAATGTCTGCCTATATAGAGGCACAGAGAGAAACATCTGCTGCTTCCACAGTGATATCATCCTTTTCTTGAATAGTTGTAGACCACAAGGACCACAGAACAAGGGAGGGAGTTTAGGCAGGCCCTGTTAAGGCTTAATTGCCATGTTTAGGCACTGTTTTTCACTCAGGAGCTCTGGAAAGTGAGTCTCCTAACTCAAAAAAACCTTTCTTGTTTCTTTCTGGTAATATGATTCTAAATTGAGACCCCACATCTGTGCATGCATGGCCTGATCTCATCTTAAAAGACAGAAGTTTGTGGGGTTTCCTCAACAGGAGAAAGCTCTATTTGTAGTTGTTAATTGTTGCATGGATGGGATGTTCCTGATAATCCAGTGTGGTGCAGTGTTTTGAGATGCATTGTCCATCTTTAACTCTACTGAAATACATCTGAAAAAAAGAGTGTAAAATCACATGTAACTTGAAGTGTGAAAATGCTTGAATGCAATGATGACTGCCTGCCTCTATGGGAAAAATAATATTAAACACCAGAAAATTAGCTCTGTCCTTCTGCCTTGTTTTTTTAGTGTCAGGCAGGTTTTTTAGTGTCAAATGAGAACTGATAACTCTTACAGTAAGAGTTGGTGCTTGAAAGAAGCTAGAACAGAATTATTTCTCCTTCCTCTAATTCATAAGACAATACTCAGGTCATGTAACTGAAGACTTAAGCATGGAGGTTTGTGCTTGTTGGGAAAACAGTGTTTGGTGAAGTGTTTGTTTTCTCTCCCTTCATGTATAAATTAGCTAAAACTTAGCTAATGAACCTATGCAATAAAGTTCCATTCAGATCATATATAAAATTGCTGCATTTAGTAATAATTAATACTGTGTAAATATTCCCAACAATTAACTAAGATATGAAAATCTCTTTAGTTTAAATATTACTTTGTATGGTCTTAGTTTGCTTCAGCTCTCTCCAAGGCTTTCATTTCTATCTCTAGCAAACAGCCAGAATCAATATGCACTCTAATGTCATTGGATCTTCCAATGCAGAAATTTACTGCTGCTCTGATATGATTATAGCAATAATAAGAGATCCGTGTGCTTCATGGTTTTGCAATTCATGCCTTTCATGGCTGATTTTGCCCTAATCCCACTAAGTGCTGTGCAATATTTGTAGAGAGTTACTGAGTGACTGGAAGGCAACAAGTTAAGTTACATGTAGCTCCATTTTGGAATTGATTTAGTTCTCTGGAGATATTAAGTGAAGGTTTATTGAGGGTAGTACAGATTCCTTTGAGGGTTAATTGTCTAGCAACATAGAAATTCTGAGTGGCACTCATTTTATTTTTTCTTTTAGAAGATTACAGATTCCTAATAATTTTGTACCACCACATTTTTCTGTTTCTATTGGAACAATTTCTCTAGTTCATCATACTTACAAACATGGAGTTTCATATTAGTTTCACGGACTTTTCTCAAATATCTGTAAAAAAATCTTACAAATTCTCTCAGCTTTGACAGGTTTTGCAACAATCATGGCACATCCATAAGGTCAGCTATAATACTTTGGAAATGAGGCCTGGAACATTTCTTTAAATTGTGTTCTAGAAGTCTACAAAGAAATATCATGTGTTCTTACCAAATGTTTTAAGTAGATAAGACTTGATTTTAGAGGCTGTAGTGGCAAATCATCACAAATTGTGTGTCTGAGGTATGGAGGACCTAAATCTGATTCCAGAACCAGATGTTTTCTCCACACTGTTTTAGCAGACCACTGATTTTTAAATTTCAGGTACAACGCAGTAAGGCAATATGTATCAGACTGAGGGTGAGAAGGAGAACTTGACCAAAACCTTATGTAAAGAGCTAGCTGCAGTTTGTGACATTGAAAATAACAAACCAAATGCACAATTAAATAGGGTTTGTTTATTTATTAAATAAATAGATTTAGTTATTGAACCTGTTTGGTTTTTTTTAAAGTCACCACTGGAATAGTAGGGAAGAATTTGGGCCCAAAGATTTTAGTATGCACTGCCATTTTGGAAAGTTCTCTGAGACTTGAGCTGGAAAACACACATCTGACTTGTTTAGCTTTTGTTTGGGTTTTTTGTGTTTGTTTGTTTGTTTTCCTTGCTGTGATCACTTGTGGCTGAGACAACCATTCTTTAACATCACTGATTGTTTTATGAAAACAGTAATAAGCTAGGTATTGCTTTCTTCCATGGAATTGGCATCTGTGTATAACATGTTTTTCTGGGTAGATCATAGGGCTACTAAAATACTAAATCTTGCTAAGGAAATCCAGGAATCAATATTTTGGAAAAATAAGGATCAAGAAGTGGGCACACATAAAGATTCTTGTTGGGAGAGAGGGTAGGAGCAGTGAGGGAACAGAATTATTGCCCTATCTCTCTAGAAAGCTATTACATTTTCATGTAATAAATTAAATGCATGCATGCATTTGACTTCCTAGGTAGGTATTTTAGTAATATAGAATAGAAATTCACTTAGTTGTCTTTTGCCATTAATTTTTGTAACTTCATAATGAGGTCAAAATCTTATTTTGTTTCTTTGCCAGGAACTAAACTAAATAAATAATTCTGCAGATTAAACTTCTGTGAGTGTACTGGAATAAAAGCTGGTTTGATTTAGATGGACACTGAACCATGCATTCCCCCTAGTCAGTGGGGACTTGAACTTTTTCTATAGGCAACACAATTTGTATGACTGGTTGAAGAAATTTCTGATATGAAAATTTCAGATATAGGGAATTTGGAGTTCAGTGACTTCTGTCTCTCAAAATAAAATACAGCTTTATACAGGATTCCTCATTTCAAGGCACTAAACCAGATGTGGAACACTGAATTTGTCTATAGATATTGCAAACCTTTAATTGATGGGATGGGTAGCTTGTTCCTGCAGACCACGGCACCAGCTGGCACCTGCAGAGAATGGCATTGGCACTTGTGTAGGGACAGGTAATAACACTGATTACATTTTGCACACATGCTCAAATAACGTACTATGCATAAAAAATTAGAAAAGCTAAAACTCTCCCCAGGTCAAGTACCATTTTCTGTTAGTTCAGCTGTGTCCTTTTACAAGCTGTCTTTAGTACTTTCATTGGTTGTGTTCTTAAAAGGCAAACACTGCTCCCTTTGGAGGCAGTTTCATAATCAATAGACTTCATTACAGGCAATGTTTTCCCTCACTTTGTTCGTTTTATTAACCCTAGATGACTCTTGCAATCTCTCAGGAATCTAATCCCTAACTCTCTTTGGATCACTTCCATTCCTCAGCCCCCACCCTTATCCCACATAGTTTGGAGATACCACACAATGCCTCCTAGCAAAAACTTTCAGGAATTAACTTCTCTTTGCACTCTTGAACAAAGAGTGCACTTAATTATTCATCTGATATACTTGCCAAAACTATTGCTTTTTTTTTTTCCTTAATGACTTTGTTTCCCATTCTCTTTTACTACCTTGTCCCATTAGGAACAAAAAATAGCCTTTTTTTTTTATTTTTCCTCCCCCCCCAAATGTTTGGGAGAACAGAATTGTTTGCAGGACTAGGTTTGGAGGATACAATAAGCACACAGCTGTGAAGGATGTTAGATTTCCAGTTGCTTTCCTAACCAGCACTTAAAATCTCTTGTGATGAGAGAGATACAAAGGCTAAACTGTTGCAGTGTACTGGAACACTAATTAACCTTTTTCTTTTGTATTCTTTATTTGCATAATTTGATGAAATGTGTCCTTTTACAAGGACAAGATTAACAGGAAATGATACAATATTGATATGAAGTGAGAGATTTTGATTTTTTTTCCTCAGTAGTGTAGGAAATAGGGCATGTATGTGAGGATTAGCTCAACCCAGTATGCTTCAGTTTATGAAAGATCTTTAAAAGTTGAATCCTGAGGTAGTTGACCCAAAAGTGCTGTGAGGAAAGTGAACATTAAGAAATTAACTTTACAATTAGAATATATTTATTACTTACATGGGCCAAAATATTTGCAGGAACACGTTGAAACTCGTTCTTTCTCTAACTTGCTTTAAAAGCATATCTCAGTATAATCTTCTTCATGACTTCTGTTCTTTAATAGTACTTTTAAACCAGAAGCCAATATATGTTTTCAGATGGTAGGAAAGATGCTGTTTTCTATGGTGGAAAACAGCTAAAATTGGAAACTGAAATCCTTGAATGTTCACCAAGATGGAACAAATTATTGGCCTCTCTGTATTTTGTAATTAGAATGTAAACATTGAACCTTGTCAGAGATACAGTGTGGGAGAAAATGAAAAAGCAGATTTATTTCATTCCATTTGCTTCTGATCAGAAAATGGTGTAAGGTATTTGTGGCCTGGCAGAACCAGGGGAAAAAAAAACAGTAAATGAACATGAAAAATTATTGATGATGTCTGAAATATTGCATAGTTGCCACAGACCTATAATGACATATTTCAGAAGAGGGCGAGCAGCTGCCTTATTCACCACTGCCAGACAGGGCCACATCCCATAAACTCTGCTGCTTAAAATCAGATTCTACAGTTTTTGACATAAAGGCAGTAGTAATTTTTGATTCTTGTAACTCTTCATATCGTTTCAAAAGAAAAACTCAGTACTGCAGAGGAATTAAAATAAACTCTCCCTGCTCACTCAGTATTCTGAAGTACTCATGTCCTAGGACCTGAAGGGATGATCTGCACAGGATTCTGCCTGTACTGTTCAGTGCCTTGGGGTTATGAATATTTATTAAGAACCAAGCCTATTTCATAATTTACTGCTTTCTCAATGAACAGGTAAAAGTCTAGGAGCATAACTATAGTTAGTGTGATAAGGAGAATTATGGCTGCCAAGTTTCTACTATATTCCCAATTAACTCCCAATACTTCCTGCTAATTTCACTTTCCCTCTTGCTTAGAAATATGTGTAAGCCTTATCTTGCTCAGCTATTTTCTGATTTTTTTTTCAATGGGCAGCAAAGGGAAAAGGTTAAGATATGCCTTTATTGTGGGATTTAATGCTTAGACCATTATTCCACAAGTCACTTGTGACTTTTCCTTCAAAGACCAATCTGCCCCTCAGTGATTGAATTCAAAAGGTCACTCAAGATGCTGTAGTAACTAAGCTATGTGCACTGATCCAGTTCATAAACTTGTACAAAATATGATTCAGTGTGCATGCTCCTATGGAATACATGATTAATTGTGTGGAAATTCTTCACCCTGAAATTTGAACACTGCTGTGTGATGCAGGAAAGAACATTTTATCTCTCTGTGGACTAATAATTTATTTAGAACTTAGAGAAACATCTGTTTGAGGACAGCAGATGACCATGGCTCATCCAACCAGGGGACATTGGCATTTCTAAAAAAGTGAAAGCAGTTTATATTCCAAAAGAGAATATAAACTTACAAGCTGTTCGGTGAATAAAAACTGGTACCAGTTTTAGGTAGGTATCCCTCTTTCCTAATATAGTCTTGGGAAGAATTTGAACTTTTTAAATGGAGGGAAAAAAAAATAGAAATGGTGAGGTTGAGAGGAAGAAGTGTTTGTGCACAAACTTTGCTTCTCCTTGCTGATAGCAAAATTGAAGAAAAAGCTCTTGCAATACATGGAATTGAGTTACATGACTAAAAAACATCACAGCAGATTTACAGTTCAGTACACAAAGTGAGAGATCATGGGATGTGATCCAAAAAACAGCTTGATTTTTTTTATTTAATATCCTTGGTTTACCTGCCTTTGTAACATTTTGTGTATGTTTAGGATTGCTAATGAATATTTTATTATTTTCCTGGTCCCTTTATGTAAGGTTTCTTCAGAGTAAGAGTTGTACACACAATCCTATTTTACTCCATGAGATGATAAAAAAACCCCAAACCAACCAACCAACACCAAAGAAAACAAAACAAAAGAAAGGGGAAATAATGGGTAGTTGGATAATTTTTATAGAGATCTAAGAAGATTCTTGTTGATATGCAGAAGAGGTTCCTTTGTGAACCTGGAAATACAGGTATGGGTATTCATAGATAAATCTATGTCTGAGACATTGGTGGTGATCAGAAATATATTTGGCATAAAACCATAAATAGGAAGAACAATAAAATATTCTTTTCACATCTGAATTGAGGGAACAAATAAAGATTTTTTGAGAGTTTTTTTGTTTGTTTGTTTTCAACTCTCACCTTTAGCCTGACATTTTTCTAGACTATTGCATTACAGATAAGCCTGAGTTCCAGAAGGGACAATTATGATTTATTTCTTCTTGGCCCAGGCATTGGACAGTCACACAAGCCTTGTAGAGACTGCAGCTGATCACTTAACTAAAGTATATATCACTGCTCAGGCTGCATTTTTTCTAGTCCAGGGGGAGTAAGGCACTCATCTGCAAGCTACTTTTTTTAAAAAAACCTTCTCTAGACCATTTTGACAACTGTAGTATCAACTCTGTCCTTCTAGCCCACCATTATAATTGAATGCTTCACCCTTCACAGCCAGATGATAAATATGCTAGTTGTAATGTTACAGCACTTCTGATTGCCCTGCTTATTGGTAGCTTGTTCTATTCCACCTGATAGAAGAAGAGGGAAAAAAAAAATTTAAACAGGCATGTTTTCAATCAAGTCATATCAGATTAAATAAATCCTATTTTGAAGTTCATTTAATAGTCATCATCTCTGGTGGCACAAGAAATGCAAACAAGTACTCTGGCAAAGCTGATGAATGAGTCATGACTAGAAAGGTTTATTGGTTTGATGGGGTTTTTTGGTAAGTATCAAGTAATTGTACTACTAGGATTTTGTTTTGATATTTCTATGCAGTCTGAGTCTCTGGTAAACAGTCAGACTGAGTTTTCAAAATATGTATTAAAGAACAAAGTGGGCTACATGTAGGTATCTTACAGACCTAGATCTCATCTCTCTGCTCTTTCCATGTAACTCTCACTGTCTACACCTTGCTGCATCATGTGGTCAGTACATGTTGTCTATTTTCTTGGGGAAATAGCTGAAAATAATTCTATACTTGCAAGCTTAGAATGAGCCATCCACCCTCTGTCTTTGCTGTATGTGTGCATTATATTCCAATTTTCCCTTGACTGCCAGAGTAATTTCTGTTGTCACTATGAGCAATGCATTAATTTCCCCCTTTAGATGAATTACTAGAGCACTCCCACAGCAATGAGGGAAGGATATGAGTCTGTGCACCCACTAGGATTTGGGACCCCAGGATTTATATCACTAAAAGAGGGAAAAAGGTATGTGAGAGGGCAGAGGAGCAGGAGCTGCTCTAATAGTTAAAAAGAGGTATTCATAACAGTGCTAGGTATAAGAGTCAAGCCAATAAAAAGTTGAGCCCTGGCTCTGGATGCAGAGAACCTGCACCTGACACAGGAATTTCTGCCAGCAGCGCAATTTGGTTTTCCTCTGTAGTCAGGAAGTTCAAGCAGCTGCATAATGATTACCTTAAATGCACACACTCTAAGGTGGGGGCTACTGTTGGTTCTTTCTTTCAGGTGCATCCAAGCAGGAAAAGTCAGTATTTGGGTTTCTTTGTAGCCAAACTGTAGATCTTCCACAATTTACCGTACATTTTTCTGCTTTTAAGGTAAATGCTGAACCAAGAGTAGTGTACATACTTTGGAAAGTACTTGTTCAATAAGGTCAGTACTCCATAGTGAATATTTTGTAGGCCTATGCAGTACAGTGATTTTTCCTTTTTTCTGGTTTGTGGTGGATTTTTTAGTTTTGTTTAGTTTTCACACTCAAGAAATTATCCAGGCTAGTGGCTACTGCAGCTGCCAAACCCACTCTGCCCTGACAGAGAAGAATGCAGAGCTCTTGAACTTTACAGATCCAGCTGTATCAAAGGATCTCTCACTGTACACATTTGTGTAATATATGATTTTATATATGATGCATTAAAAGAAAGCAAAATTTCTCTCCTTCTTTTTTCTTACCATTACTAATTTTATCTGGTTTTATCAAGGATTAGCAAAACTTGAACCTGGAAAGGATTTTCTACTGCTTAGTTTTCAAAAGATTCCTCTTTAATAACTTAGAATTTTTTCACAGTCTGTAAAACCTACAGAAAATCATAAATTTTCTTTGGTAATCTTTTATTTGATCTGAAGGAAAGTAAAATAAAGATAATTTAAATGGAAATAAAAAAAGGAAGAAAATGGTGGTCTGATGGGGTTTAATGGGGAAAGCAGGTTTCTTTGGTTTAACTAAAATAGATTTCCTGAGTGTTCCTAAATAGTTGTCTACTTGTTTTTTTGAGAAATTTTTGCCTTCCAGATTGGATGTTGCATATTTAAATGACTGTTTTAAAAAATGGAGCTGATTCAGAAATTCTTACCTTGAACAAACAGTTGTAATTGGTTCCATTCTCTCTCGTGTACTTACCAGGTTCTTTTTCTCTTTTTTTAGCTCTTAGATGACTAAGCTGCCAAAACCATGCACATAACATGTCCTGATTCTGTTTTTTTGACAGTTGAATTACACTTAACTAATATTTAGGCAAATATTGGGTTTTAAAAGTTCTGCATGCATCACCCCAGCCTAATATCTAAGTTAATTCTACAATTGAAGAGAAATGGGGCACAGGGAGTAAAATCCTTCCTTTATTTTGTAAGGTTATTTCACGTATAAAAGCAATAAGCAAGTATTTGGACTTCTGGTCTAGAAATGAAGGCACATCTTTTATTTCAGCTTTTGCTAGATTTTTAGTACATAAGTACATTAGCATTTATATTAGATTTTGACTTGTATTTCTTCCTATCTTGCAGTTCTCTTCTTCATGGCATGCTTTGGGCATCAGATACAGCTCAGGATAAGAAACTGGTTTATTGTGAACATTCCTTATACAAATATATTCTGCAATGAAACTGTTAAATAAGACAACAGTTATGGAAAACAGATTGGGATAAAGATGGGTGTTAAAAACATTGCACAGCCATTTTTTGGGGGGTGATCATAAACCTTTTGTCAGATTAGGAAGATGACTTTAGAACTGTGTCTTTTTTGAAAGAGTGTGAGATCGCTGGGAAGAGAAATGTTTATAAATGCTTGAAATAAAACTAAATACACAAACAGCTAGGCTTTGCATCTTCCCTTGTTATTACACCACCATGGAAAGTAGACCTCACATCATCAAAATGAGCAGAAAAACCCCTCTGTCTAGGGGGACAGTGGGTTGTTAGTTTCTTGGTTTGTTTAAATTTTATTTTATTAAATGGAAGAGATAGAGCAAAAAGAAACTGAGTTTCTGGTAGATGATGAGGTAAGCTCTGTTGACCTGTTGCTGGCAAAGAACCAAGGAGTGCAAGAGGTGGTGGTGGTGTTTTTGCTTTTTAAATTGCCTTAAAACTAGGGCTGTCTGGGGAATTACTGCACCAGAATGGTTTGTCTTCACTCATCCTTAGTAAAGTTAGACCTTTTATGCAGAGGAGATCTGACCATCTGCATGGTTAAGTTTCTAGGAAACCTGAAAAAAGCTTTATAGACAAGTTGTTCCAAGCAGCCCAAATAAAAGACAGCCCTCGTGTCTTAGAGAGAAGCATGATCATTTCTGTGGTGAAAAATTTTTAATCTTGTAAGTTTGGAAAACAAATTTTGTAGAGATGTAGAACACTATGAACACTTATGTTCATGCAAAATCATTCTGATTTTGCTTCAATTATGTTCTCTCTGTATAAACGGTTTAATATAAAATGACAATGTGAGGGTCCACAGCTCAATTTCATGTGGAAAGAGTTGTGTCAACAGGATTTGGCAAACACTTTGATACATCCAAATATATGGTCTGTACTTGCTTTAGTCTGATAACTGATAAAAGAGGGTCAGCTCTGCTGTGGTATAGGTAAGTACAGCACTGAAATCCACACAGCCAGACTTCTGCAGCATTAAAAATGGACCACATGCCATAGGAACACTGTTGATAGCTCATCCTTCATATTGAGGGTACTGGCATATTTTGTAGGCAGTCTAAAGAATTGTTCTGTAAGGTTTGATGAGGATCCAGGATTTTTCTGCTTCAAGGACCCCACAGGGCCATGCACATACACAGAAAAAGGGATATTAATATCAGGTATTTTTGGATGTCAGGCACTCAGTTTTAAGCAATGAAAAAATTGAGACAGAGTGGGAAGAGAGAGGAACGAGTATTTACAACTGTATTTTTATATAAAAGGATATTGTTTACTGTTACATAAGAACATAGTCCTAAAGGGTCTTAAGGCCATGCTGCCATGTTCCATGTTCTCCATTGCTAACTTGGAGTAGAATCAGCAGCATGAGTGAAAATAACTGCTTCAAGGATCTTTAGTAAAGATATTGCTATATATCAGGACACTAGAGTTCAATTAGTGTTTATGATGTGGGATTTTGTAAGTTAGGTTTTGAACTACTGTGACTAGAGTGTCTTTCACCAGTAAACTGTATTTGAGATTTCACAAGAGTTTTGAGGTTGTTAAAATGTTTTTCAAAATGGAAAACCAGTTAGATTTTGTTTCAAAAAAGAAGTATAATAAAAAAGAACCTGTTTAAACAGGTATCTGAAATCTGTTAATTGGAGAGAATAAATGGATAAAATTAAGAATATGTGAAGGTAAGTGATTGCTGAAGCTTATAAATGTATAGGAAATGTCAAATGCTGTAAGAATTTCTCATGACTGTGAAGAGCTGTATAGACCCTGGAACTAAGAGAGGAAAAGAGTAAGCTTGAAAGGTGAAAGATTACAAGTCTCAAGTGGCTGGACCATATTTCAGGGTTCTGGGAATCACTGTAGTAGGAAGCCTGTTTGTGAAAAGGAGGATGAGGTATGGAAGAACACTGCAGGAAAATCAGTATCTTGTAAAAAAAATCTCTGCAATAAAGGGAGAACAACTGACATCAATATTGCACTTGGAAAAAGTCAACAAGCTTGGAGTCTATCATGTAAAGACTTTTAGAATTATGGTAAAAATGTGTTGCTCTTCACCTGATGGTCTTACTAAAGACAAAAAAAACCCTTTTAATGTGAATAATGTTTTTCAATACAAGGTAATTTTCTTTCCTCTGTTTTTAGTCCTGGGAAGGGTACTCCAGAATCCTGTTTATTGATCTGAAACTGAAAGGAGTAGAAAAGGAAGGGATCATCTTTTTGGTTTTTATGTCTCTAAAGGCAACTTTCAATCAATGAAGCTGATTATTTTTTAAATATCTTCTCTTATTATAAAAGTCTCATCCTTATTTATCAGAAAAAAATAATGAATTTGTGCCTAGTACAGGGAAAATTCTTTGTGGGGGGTAGGATTTAAATATTTTGAGTCCCATAAAATAATGTAAAGCACAAAATGTTAGTAATAATGAGAACTAGCAAAATCCTTACTTTGGGTTTCAGACTGTGTTCTGTGTTACCAAATGCAGTGGGCTACCTAAATCCTCACCCCGCCTTGCCAAGCCCCATGTTATTAAACTAGAAACGAAAGAGTCATTAAGGTTCTGCAAGGGTGAGAAATGCAGGCTGCATGCAGCAGCAGCTGCCAGCTGTTGCAGTTTTGTAGGACAGTGGTTGTAGAGGTGGTTTTGCAGATCAGATTTCTGATCAGGCTATCATTAGGAGAGGCTGTTATGGATGGATTTGAGTGTGCTATGTCATATCTTCAGATCTGCAGCATGACGATTTCTAAATGAAATATGGGTGCTATAGGAGACCTAATATTTTTTTGCATATCTTTCAAATGTACTGCAAGATTCCATTATTTTATCAGCAAAGATAACCCTAGTAGACCTAAAGATTGGGAACATGAGCAAAGAAAGTTAATGGGAACTTAATTTACCAGACGTTTGGAAAGCAGAAAAAAATGATGGTGAGTGATGTAGATTTCTTCAGGATGCTACAGCATAAGTCAAGCATTTTCCAAAAACCCAAATGCAGAAGCTTTCTTTGGTGTCCCTCCTGTTAAGAGATTTAAAGGAAGATTAAAACTGATGAGCTGCAGTACTTCTGCATAGTTAGCTCCAGCCATATGCTACAATTTCCTCAAGCCAATACACAAACCCACAGTTTTTAATCTTATACCTTTAGGCTTTGTATCAGAACAGGAGCTGGAAAATTCAGTTTTTCCAGGTCTGATTCAGCATCTTCATTTGTAAAGTCTGCCTTGCTCATAATCTGCATACATTATGGTTGCATCATATACTGTCCCAGTGTCTGTTTTTGTCAGCTCAGTAATATAAAGTACCAGCACTGATGTGTGTAGTTGAGGATGAGGATCCTCAGGCACGGCAGAGGCCTGAGAGGCAGGCTTTTTTTCCTGCATATTATTGCATATGGCACTCCATCTCCCACAGCATTCACAATTATATTTTTCTGTAAAGAAGGTGGTAGAAATCTGCATTTAAATTTACCATTGCATAGGAGAAGCATATATCAGAGATGTTTATTAGCAGTAACCAGTTCTTGCTCAGCTTGTTAAATCTAAGCTCTACAATCTCTGAAGTCAGTTTGTTCATGCCCCTGCTCCTCTCCCCGGAGCCTAGCTACCTGTCCCAGCCTTGCTTTGGGACAGGTTTCTCTGCTGGAGAACTTTAACCACTTCCACTAAATTTGCACATAGCAGGGAGTTGTTTTTTCTCAAATTCTACTGATTTCCATTCTGTAGAGTGTACTTGTCATCTGGAGTGAAACAGAAAAGCCATAGCAGTTGGCTGCTGGATGTGTCGCCAAAAGAAAAGAAATTTGTAAGTAACTATGTCTGAAATCTGTTAATTGGAGAGAATAAATGGATGAAATGAAGAATACGTGAAGGTGAGTTATTGCTGAAGCTTGTAAAGGTATAGGAAATGCCAAGTGATATAACATAGCACTGAAGGAGAAGCTGTATGAGCAAAGCTCATTTGAGAAGCTTTGTACCTTTAGCCACTCACAGAAATAAGAATAATTCTGTGTAGAGTACAAAGGTCTCCACTTATGCTGCACAGTTCAATCACACCTGAGTTCTGCTTGATGTGGCTCAACCTGGGAGACCTAATACTAGGTGTTTCTAAGTTCTGAAGCACATTGCAGAACAGCTATTTAGCAAAATGAAAAAGTCCAGAAAAGTATTTTATTCTATTCTTAATATTTGGGAGATCATCAGAAATAAAGGCTTTTTTGTCTGAGATGTTAGAGATTGTACTACTTTTATCTACTTAAAAATGGAGAGAAAATATAACAGAATAACCTATTGTTATGTAACATCATGCAAGTAAGTTAGAATTTGGCAAAACTAATTACTACTAAAGATGTGAATAAGCATGGTCTGTATGAGTCCTGTCCTGAGCTCTCTTAGCTGACTCATAAAACGCAAATTTAACTGTGGAATTAATTTTTTGCTGTACATTTAGGTAACATTTACATAATAATTTGTCATGAAAATTTCTTTTCCTAATGATTTTTATATCACTTGGTGTAGCTGTGTCTGTATATTACTATGTCTTGTGCTTTAGGACATCCTGGATGTACCAAAGAAATGCTGACAAATCAGATCACTCAACTGTAAAGTTCTCCTTGTGATCCCTGCTTCTCCATTATGGCTTACGTTACCACAGTACCTCTAATTCAAGCTCTCACATTTTTATAGAGGAGAGTGAGAAATATTGCTTAAATTATATAGCCCAAGGAAAGCAGGCAAGGAAAATTAGCATGGGATAAAACAGGATCTAAGACACACAAGCACAACTGCTAATTATTTCTATATAAATAACGGGTAGGCATGGGTTAAGATAGACCTCACAAGGCAACTGTAAGGACAGCTACTTAATTGTTGTTAAATGTGCCAAAAACTTTTAAAGTAAAAAATATTTGAAAAAGTCCAACACCTTTTTTTTTCCTCCTTCCCCTGCTCCAACCCCTTTCAGGTAAGAGGGGAAAGGAGAACACCATCCAAGTAAAATACTCCCATCATATCTGTAATGCAAGAGAGAAAAGAGGATTTTTATAATTTTCCATTTTAAAGTATTTTTATGGATTTGAGTTCCAGCGGATCTCTTTCTAGGTGTGTTTTGTGCCAAAAGCTTATACAGTCAGTACCAAATAACTAACAGAATATAATTTCTGTGTGTGCTATTAAATGTTAAGAAGTGTGCACTGAGGACAGCTCAAACTAAAATTTCACTTATTTTAGAAAGAGCTTATAAAAATAGAAACAACATTAGAAAAAGGAACATTTTTCTAGGAAAAGAAGGTTTGTAAGTAGACAATGCTGGAGATGCAGTATTTTCCTCTTCTCCTTTCATTGATCTGACAAAAGCATTGGATGTGGTAAGTGGCTGTGCTCTTTGCAGCCTCACAGAAAATCCTTATCTGTTAAAGTAATTTGCAGTGGACTTCAGAACTGCTTCATATGAGTACCAAATGAAGCTCAACAGATTGATACTTTTCATAGGATAACTCAGAGTCCATCTTGTAAGTAGTCTTGTTCATGCTGTTCAGTACAGTGAGGTACATGATTGCTGTGACCTTCAAATCAGCATTTGGATTTTTGAAATTCACGGGTGTCACTTATTCTCTTCAAATAGTCTAAAAAATAGTCTAAATGGACAATTTGAGAATTCTTGGTTATAGCCACACATGGGTTATCCACTCCAATTTCTGATTTACAAGTGCTGGAGCAGAAATTTATTCTTCTCCAGACAGCTTTTAATTTGGCTGCCAGATGGAAAATTAGGGCTGCTAGAAGTAACAGTAAAAAAGAGTGTCTGCTGGCCCTCTAAACTGAACTCCTTGTCTGCAAGATGCTTGTTTTTTGGTATTTGCTGAGTAATAATGAATGCCTACTGAGAAATGGACCCAGGAAAAAAAAAGTTATTACTGACAGGTACTTTCAAGAAAACAGCAGTCTGCCATTAGACTCTCCACCAGGTGTATTAAGGCTTTGAGCTCCATTTGTCATGTAGGAGAACTCTTTGGGAGCTGGACAGAAGATAAATCTGTGGACTGGAGTTCTGCTATGGAAACAAGAGCTTTCCCTTCTCTGGAGGACACTGTACAATGAATTGACCAGTGGCAATGTTCAGATTTCATGTTCACCAAGGTGTTACTGACTAAAGTCCAGCTGTGAGAGACCAGAGAAACTGTCCATTTGAACTAAATGTGAATTGCTCAGCTCCTGTGCAGGGAGGTTGAATGAGTCAACAGGAAGCACAGCTCCTGCCAGAGGGGCTTCTGGAGCTGGAAGTGTGCTCCTGACTGCTTGAGACACAGCACGAGACTCTTCAACATCCCAACCATGTGTAATGCTGCAAGCAGCCTGGCTTCTGGAGGGAACACACGAGTCTAGCCAAACTCTTTGACTGGAAAAATCACTCAAGTCAAAGGATGCACCCAGCAGCAGGAGTGCTTTGGCCAGCAGACTGAATAGCAGCATAGGTTATTTAACACCTGTGTACTCACCAACCCTTGATTCACCTATGCCTCAAAATGCTCTCAATCCTCAGCTTTGAGGATTTTCCTCTAGTGACATCAAGAATTATGTTAACTATTATATTGTCCCTAATTTTAAACTTGCATCAAATTGTAAATTATAAGCTTCAGGCTGCCTGAGTCAGAGGTGAACCTATCAAAACCACATTATTTTTTACAATCTAACTAGGATCAAAATTTTATTGTCCCTCATGGAATCTCCACAGAAATTTCAGGCTTGGGAGGGAAATGTGAAAATTGGATGTGAAATTATGCAAGGTTCTCTGGTAGATGTGTATGCAGATTTTTGTGAGAATTTAGTGACTTGAGTTATCTTATTTTTTTCCCTTCAGGACAACACTGCCCATGCTTATTTTAATATGGTAATTGGCAATGTAAATAACAGACTTAAACTGACAGTGAATTTAAATGTGTGCTAAGATTAAACTGTGCAAGACAGAAGTTTGTTTTTATGTGGGTGGTTGTCTGCAGCAAAGGGGCGGTATGAGGGGATTTAATAGCATCAGTGTTTTGAAGTGTTATAGCCAAATCTGCCAAAACAACTTCTGTCTAGGTCCCATAAATATTACTTTCTGTAACTCCTGAGATAGTACTTTTATACCTTAGACTTTTTTTTCCCCAGAGTTTACAGCTAAAAACAACTTAAGTTTTGCAGAGCTCTCTCTGTCTAAGCATGAGACTAAAATTCTCCAATTATGTGTTCATTAATATATTGTATTATGAAAGTGAAAGGTGCCACCATTGTTCAGGAAAAAGTTAGACACTCTCTTCAAGTGCTTACAATTTTTGGACCTTTCCCCTCCTGAAGCAGAGTTCTGCAGTTGCCTCTAAAAGGTGCAGGACTCAATTCTAAATCATCCTAAGAAACATTAAGGCTCTATTAAATAAATGTACTTTTGCTAAGAAGCTGAAGAAAAAGTCACCAGTCTAACTTATTCCATATAACCAAGAGGGTGATTAAATGTTCCAAATATGCAGAAGTCAAATGTCCCATTTCTGCTTTAAATCTTTTCCTTTTATAGGCTGTGGGTTATACTCCCTGCTTTGAAAACCTGTGCTGTTTAGGAACAAGAATTTATTTACAGTTTTAAAAACTTGCAACTAATCTTGGATGAATAGTCTGAATTAACCTTTGGCAGAGAAGTTGTAATTTCTAAGCCAACACATAACTGTATTTTGCATTAGTTTAGGAATATTGGGTACTTTGAGGGGTTAAGAATGAAATATTTTCCATGATTCATATCTCTTTTAACTTGAAAAGTCAACAACTCAATTCCAGTGTAGCCAAAAGGGGTTTTCAGTCCAAAATGTCTCATTGCTTGCAATTAATTTGGACTGTTGCAATTAGGGTTTTGTATCCCAATGCATTAATGCATGAAAACAGCTGCACAATGAGTATTGCCACATGTTTGAACTAAAAATAATCTGTGTATATTGTTGCTGTGCAAACAGTTGTACATTTTGGTCGCTGAAGATAATCTCTGTGTTAGAACAGCAGAGATGCAAATTGTACAACTGTGAGGGGGTACTTGTGTGTGCCTGCTTGTGCCACTTACCCACACCCTGTCCCTTTTTGTCTTAGCAAATATGCTGAATCCTGTTACTTAATCCATTAAAAGTACATCAGAACTTTTAGTGATAAACATACTTAGGCAAATGAAAATAACTTTATTTTCTGTGAAATAAGGGTTTTAGAGCTTAGACAACTGACATGATGCTTTAGGGAGGGGGGGAAAAGGCTGTGCTAGTTTCGAATGAATTTTGTCTTGCAGATGTATCTATGGGCCAGGGTAAAAAACCCTCTCAGCTGAAAATGGCATGCTTTCCAACTTTCTGAGCTCAGCCCTTCTTCCACTGTGCCGGTTTTGGCTGGGGTAGAGTTAAATTTCTTCACAGTGTCTAGTACAGGGCTGTGTTTTGGATTTGTGCTGAACACAGGGTTGATAATATAAAGATGGTTTTTGTTATGGCATTATTTTGTTATTTGTTATTCCTGTTTGTTGAGCAGGGCTTACACAGAGCCAAGGCCATTTCTGATTTTTGTACTGCCATGATGGTGAAGACGTTGGGGATGCATCAGAGATTCAGAGGGGACACAGCCAGGACAGGTGACCCCAACACACCAAAGATATTCTAGACCACATTACATCATGCTCAGTTATGTAAAGTGAAGGGAAGAAGGAGGAAGAGGAGGATATTTGGAGTGAAGGTGTTTGTCTGCCCAAGTAACCACTACATGTGGTTGGGCCCTGCTCTCCTGGAGATGGCTGAACATCTGCCTGCCCATGGGAAGCAGTGGATTAATTACTTTTTTTTTTTCTTTGCTTGTGTGTGCTGCTTTTGCTTTCCCTATGAAACTATCTTAACCCACTAGTTCTCTGGTTTTTACCCTTTAAATTCCCTCCCCAGTCCTGCTGGTTGGGGGGATGAGTGAGTGGCTGGGTGGAGCCAGATTGCTGTCTAGGGCTAAACCACAACATCCACTTACAGGTCGGTGTTTTGTGGCACTATTGAAGAGTCTCTGCCTTTCAAGAAACTCCAGAAAATTTATTCTGATCCCCATTCTGTTAACATTCATGAATGGCTTATCTATGGGTGACTCCTTTATCCAAACTTAGAGTAACTTTTGGGTCTCAAAAGCACTTGCTTCTACTTCCAGCCTTGCACCTTAAACTCTGCTCCCCTTTCCAAAGTCAATTATACAGAGGAAAAGATTATGTCTAAGTTTTTTTTCTTTTGTTTCAGTTTTGCAGCCTGTCTTATGCTATGTAGATGGTGGGTGTCCAGTGCAATACTGCCCTAAACCATAGCCTGGGTCTTCACATGTGCTGGGAACTGCTGGCAAAGTGTACCATAACAAATGAGACCATTCCATGTTCCATTAGAAGATAACAGGACTGCCAGCTATCACTGCTTTGTTGGTAATAACATCTTAGACATGTTGTCTTTGTTTTCCAAGCTTCAGTAGAGTGCAATGTGCTTGACTGCCAACAGCCATACTGACAGACTTTGGCTGCGGCCTCTCAGCATGGACCTCTGTCTCCAGTCAAACAGCTTGGATTATAAATGTCCAGTGGAAATTGTGAAACTCCATTCCTGCGAGTAAGTCATGATCTTATTTGATGGGATGCAATTGCAGGTGGCTTTGATCACCAAGCAAAACCTGAACAATCTGTGTGTGCCCTGTCTGAGCATAAAAGAATGGCAATATTGGTGAAAAAACATGCCCAGTTATAGTGTTAGCACATAATTTATACCAGACGATAAAACATAATTATGGTGTAAAAACTAGGTGCTTTTAACCATTTACCTGTCATTAGATAAATAGCTAACTGTTTTCAATAGTTCTCTTATGTCTGTTAAATTAGGTTAATGACAATATATTATCAAGCTGATATGTACACTTTCTGGTTGTCTTTTTTCCAAAAATGCAGCATCAATTGAACACTGACAGTGGAGACAGAGGGGCTGGGATCCTGCAGCTGAGCATGCAAGAAGTGCAGCATAGAGAAGTGTTCCATTTCCCATTAAGAAGGAGTCAAGAGAGGAAATTTTTAATACCAGAGTGTCAACTATAAAGAGACTTTGATTTGTGATTAAAGAAACTGATTGCTATTGCATCTGTTCCTGAGAGAATGGGAAACAAAAAGGGATATATTCTCTCTAATTAGGATTACAGCTAAACCTGGCTATTTCCTACTTGTAGAGGTGAAAAACTTGACTATTTGGGCCAGAAAGAATGATGGTATTTGAGTATGTCTTTCTCTTATTTCAGACATGGTCTCTACTTTTAACTCTATGTTCATTTGTTCGTTTAATTTTTATTTTTTTTTAATTTTCCCTTTTGAGAGTGAGACAACAGTAATGTATAACCATGGAAGAACTTGCATTGTACAAGGGTTCCCACTCCATGTTGGCAGACAAGCAGATGTGGTTCTGGCACCTCATTTGTGCTCATTTGGGTTTGTTTACTGACAGTAAACAAACAAAAATAAACAAAAAACTGTGAGATAAAATTTTTTTCTTTGTACTTTTGCCAAGATATTCTTGTGTACTCTCTCTGTGCCAGGATTTTCAGTAACGATGGCATTAAACTATACGCTCTTCTCCCTTTGGTTATAACATCTAGCTCATTTATTTTTATTTAAATTGGCAATTTTAGAAATGCTCTTATCAGTTAAACCAGCTTCTCATTTTTAGAATAACATGGTTGTGTGATTAAATCAAAAGTTCATACTGCAAAAAAGATCTTGTAATGCAGAGCTAGAGAAAATGAGGTATTAATTTCATAATGTATTAAAGATTTTTTGTGTTTCTCCCTCTCTTTACCATAGTAGTTTGTTTGGACAAATTTTAAGGTAGGTTTGGCTGTAGAAATTTCAAGGTTCTGAACTCTAGATTTATATTTTATTTTTGAGAGGCCTAGAGACCCTATACAACCAACATTCCTTTGCCTGAGTTTTGCTCTCAAATTTTAATTAATAGACCATTAAAAAAAGGAACTAAAATATTTGTAAATATAGAAGGGGAAAAAAAAATGGATTCTTCAACAATATCTAGAATTGCAGCTTTTGTGCCTTCTAAAAAAGTAAGTAGTAGCTTATTAAGCCATGAGAATTTCTCTGTTGATTTAGATAGAAATTTTGAGAACCATCCCTGGGCTTTAGAGCCTACCTTCAAGACCATGCACACTGCAGGGAGTACTTGGGAGATTTCGTGATGAAAATGGAATCCAAACATTTACAAATTCTTTGTTTCAAAACAGACACCTAAATGTGTCCAGTTGATAAAGTCAGCATTTTTTTTTTCTTCATCTAATTCTTCTCTTCACCTAGGTCTTGGTGTATTTTTTTCATCAGAATGCACATCCTTGAACCCTCTCTTTGTAGATTGGGGTAAGAATTGAAATTTCTTTGGAATATAAAAGCCTCGTTAACTAGGCTGCCCATCCAGCATGTCCAGCACATGGGGGAATTTCCTTCTCTGCTTGAAGAGATATAGATAGAGATGTAGAATCAGAAGGATGCAGGCTATCTTGGAAACTGGGCTCTCTGCCTCACTCCCCCCCTTTTTTTTTTCTTTTTTTCTCAGAAGATGTATTGAAGTGTGGGAATAAAACTCATCCAGTACATCAGAGGGTGATCATCAGAAGGTATGTGTCAATTTATTAGTTTATTGTTCATCACCTGCCTGGGATGGTGAATAGCCCAAGTATGTCAGTATTTAATATTAAGTATCTGCTAAAGAAATAATGTGTTTAGTTTTGGGAGCTGGAACTTAAAAGCAGTGCTCCTGTCACTGCCTTTCCTGGACCTCAGTTCATCTCTGTTTCCTTTGCTGACTGCTCCTCAGGCTGCGTGCATCTAACATTCACTGCTGCAGACACACTCTGTCTCAACAGCAGAAACAGAATGTCCTCCTTCCTCCTCATTTTTGTACAGCAATATCCATGGTCTGACCAAAGTCAAACTTTCAGGATTTTAAATCTGGTGAAAACTTGTTTGTGAATCCCAAGGCCCCTCACATGTGTTATAATCAAGAGAGTTTTCAGCCCAGTCCATGTATCAATGCTTTTGGCTATGCTGGGTTATGGAATATTTTTAGTCTTCATTTTAGCTTTGCTAGTAAATAAATAAAGGTAGAAGTTTAATCATACTTCCTTAAACATATGAGTTCCCGTTCTTACATCTCCACTGTTTGTACTGCCTTGTACTTCAGTGCCTATATGCTACCATCTGATTTGCTTATTTTTTATTTTCCTTCCCATATCCTCAGAAAATTCAGCCTTGAGGAAAATTAGATGCATCTGGAAACATTAAAAAGTCAAAATTCAGTCACAAAATTTGAAGAAGAGGCCTAAGTACTAAGGCATTTCAGGTTCCAGGATAAAACAAATAATACAGGGGTTTTGAAAATTTTAGTTTTGGATTCAAACACCTAAATTTCATTTAATGCCTACATTAGGAACCTAAGTCTTGCTTTTTCTAAACAAATAATAAGGAGTTTTTAACAAGTGTTCTTTATAGGTATAATCAAGTTCCTAGTATTGCAATTCGCTGCAAAACTGAACACAAAAATAAAGAAATGTTTTAGGTAAAATCCCTTTTTAGGAATACATCAGAAGGCCAAAACAAAATCTAGACTGCAAAAAAAAATCTTAATATCTGTAAATTTTGGTGCATGAAGAACTGGACCCACTTAACTACTGGTTCATTTAGACTTTCAGAAAGCTGTAGTGTTCTAATAAAAATACACATACTGCTCATAGTGGCTTGCACTGAAATGGTGTTCATGTAGCCCGACTGCTTTATGAGAGACATTGCTCTTCCCTACAAAAATGTGGATACCTAAATCCAGAACAAAGGATGAAGCTTGGCTGCTAAAGACTAGCACTTATTGCCCTCAGGGAAAGTATTAGCTAACTCCTAGCTTTCTGAAAATGAGCTGTGGCAAGAAGCAGAGGTGTGAGAAATCACAGGGCGACAGTGGAAGTCTTTGGCATAAACCCACAACAGAGGAGACTGAATGATCAAAGAGCAGTTCTCAGAAATCTGTGAGTACACTCCTGCATTCTGTGCTGAACAGGAACACTGAGGTGTTAGTGTGCTGCAACCTCCTGGTCAATTAGAAAAAGTGGTATTGGAACAAGGGACACAAACAATGAAGCAATTCTGCTGTGTACTGCACTATTAAAATACAATTCTAGTAATGGAAGACTGTTCAGGCCAGTGTATCAGGATCAGAAATTCCTGTACCTATCCCACTTCAAGAACATTGGAGAGAAAAGAATGGAAAACAGCAGATGTAAGGAAAGATTTAAAACGGAAGGTTAAAAATGCATACAGATATTAAAGTTGTTTTCTGTGTTGAAGAAGTTAAATAAACGAGACACTATCTGAACAACATGTAGTTGAAATGAAGCTCTTGTATTTTAGATAAGTCATGCTATCAAAAAAGGAAGTTAAAATACTTTGTGTGAACTACCTAACAATACTACTTAGAAGTATCAATTTGACTAAGAAGTAAGAAAATTAGTCTTCTAAAACATGAAGTCTCCCTAGGGGAAATAGGGCACTAAAGATCAGCCTTAATTTCCAATGGCAGATATCTGTTTGATGAATAGAATAGAAGGCTATTGATAGCCAATAGAAAAGAAAGAAATCTATTTTCTTGTATTTGTTCAAGGGAAGTTAATTAAATTAGAGGCAATAGAAATTAATTTATTTACAGGCAATAGTTCTGCAATAAAAAAATTTTTTTCTATGTAAATGTAAAAAGCAGTCATTGCAGCAACTCTGCAAAGATCATAGTTTGGTGGGGGTTGTTTTGCTTGTGGGTTGCTTTTTGGGGTTTTTTTTTGAGTAGGAATCCCAAAAGAATCTAAATATAGTGTGGATCTGAATAAAGAATTGTTTCCTTTCTGTTTGCTGAATTGACAAACTGCAAACAATTTATGAAAGAAAAAAGGCAGTTTAGCTGTAAAATGTGAACTAATTGATCCACCTGATTGAAGGAAGGCTGAAAAGAAGCACGGAGGTCCTTTAGTAACAGTAACACACATGATGGGGGAATCACCCTCCCTGGAAGAATTCAAGAAATGACTGCCTGTTGCACTTAGTGCTCTGGTTTAGTTGACACAGTGATTTTCTGTCAAAGGTCAGACTTGATCACCTTGTAGGTCTTTTCCAGCTTAATCATTCTTTGATGCAAAAATCAAAAAATAGAACCCTCTGTTCAGCTGGTAGCTGTCTTAGAGCTAATTCTTGGGCTTGAATATGTTTGGCAAGTCCCTGATGGTGCAATGGTTACCAGGGCTTATCGACAGAGCAGCGTTACACAGCTGCCCTTCCTCAAGATCACACTGGCATCAGTGATGTGTTTGGAATGACAACTGGGCACAAAAGAGATGTGGCACAGATGTAAAGATAACAAGTAGGAATGGAACAGAGCTTGCCCAGAGGACATCCTAAGCCTTCATCATAGGAAAAAAAGTTGTCCTGTGCTTTTTTATGGCCATATGTATAGTAGACAAGATGATGCCATTTCTGATACATCCAACAAATCATTTCTTAACAATGACATCTTTTTTTAATAACTTTGGAAATTACCTTAAACTTATTACAATGATTTAAATTAACATAATTACAATCCATTTGAGAGAATCTGTAGTTGATTTGGTTGGGTTTTTTTTTTCCCAAACAGAATTATTCCTCTTCCTCTTTTCTATTTCAATAATATGTAATAAAAACAGAAATCAAGAAAGTCAAATTTAACAACACTTCTACAATTACTAATGACCCAGTTTCATTGCAAGATGAAAAAGTATCTGGAAAATCTATTTTATGTTCAATATGGCTTTTGTCATTCTTAGAAGATGCAGCCATATCTGATAGAAGTATTGTACTTAAAATGTAAGTAGGCTTGTTCCAGTTCCATTAGTGGAGTCTGCAAAATATAGCAAAAAGTAAAAAGACCAGGTTAACATGAAAAATTACTTACCTGACAGAAATTAAGACTTTTTGTATTGTGTCAGGTTACCATTGCTTTGAGCCATTGGCAGTAACTGGTGTTTTCAAATATAACATAAATGAATCCGTCTCCAAATTTAGAAATTAATATAATGCTGGTCAGGTGCAGATTTCTTCTGTTTCCTCACTAACCTACAAAGAGAAGGGCAGGGGCTTGTAAAGTCTGTAAAGGCGATGTTTTAGTGGCCAGAACACTTCATTTGCTACCACGCATTGCTCCAGGTAACTGTACCTGAGAATTCAGTCACCTTTTTGGAAAAGGCATCTATTATGGAACTGCTACTGCCCATTTTTAAATTAATTTCTATTTTGTTTAGGAAAAAGTAGGTGGCTGAGAAATGCAGTTTTATTGTCAAAAACTAGGTGAGTACAGAATAATTCTTCATTGTAGGCACAGCCTTTCTGTGTATTACATTTTTAGTAAAATAAATGGTATCTAAACATTAAAATTCCAAATACTGTCTTGCTTACAAATTTAGGTCTGGTATATGGGTTTGGAAGTGACAAGGCAGCATATATCCACAGAACCAGTACAGACTGTTCCATCTGAGGCTTCACTGCCATCCCCTGTGGCATGGTAGGCTTGGCTGTGTAGATATTAATATTCTGTTTATCTGTCCATAAAGAGTACAAAGGAGCAGAATTCTTACACATTATTTTAAAGTCTCTTTTAGAAATACAGCCAATCAATTCCTAGTATTAATTATAGATATATGACTATACAATGAATATATGTATTATTTCATATCAACTCCATTCTCAATATCACACTTAACAATGTGAAAATGAAGGTAGGTCATAGCTCATTGAAAAGATAAAATAGGAGCAGTTTCAAGAGGGTAATTATTGTAACTAACAACAATTGCCTTTTTTTTTTTCTTTTTTAATATCCATGCTGATATGGAAATATAAAGCTCAGGTTATTCAAATGAGAGTAATGGGACTAAACATAGAGGACATTGACCCTTCAGGGATGGTAGTTAAAATGAAATACCAAAAGAAATTATCACATAAAGATTTGGTTTATAAGTCTTGCTACAGACTGATAGTTCAGTCCTTTGTGTGCTCCATCCTTTCGAACAGTATTTGTGTTGGCACTTCATTGTCCTTTCCCACACGGCCTCACTAGGCTTTTTGGGAACTGATGCTATTTGGGAAGATTTTTCTCTTTAAATATCTTCCTCTCTAACAAAGTTTTTAACATAAGGGAAGGCCAAGCCAAGAAAACTAATATAGTTAGGAAAGAAAGTAGGGTAGCCACAATCAGTAGACACTGACTTTGGTACGTGATCCACTTTTCCATTTGAGACATTTTGTGGATTTGAGCAGGTCAAGTGGAGCAAGTCTCTATTATGGGGCTGTGAAAAAATGTAGAAATCCATTCTCTTGCACCTTTCTCAACACTAGGTGCTTAACTATCAGAGGGAAAGTATAAACAAGAATTACAAAAGACTTTGGCTATACATGTTACACAGACAGGAGAATGTTATACTAAAGCAAACTCTGACCCCGCGGAAATCACTAAATAAATGTTTCCTTCACAGAGAAACATCTTATTGCTTTGAGCATTCCATCTCTTTTCAAATCAATTTATTCTGGTTGCAAAGGAAAAGATAATTAATATGGGAAGGTTTAAAAAACTGCCAGTGCTATCACTATTATTCTGTCATCCTCAACAGAATTATTTTCGTGATGTTCTTTGCAAGCATGGAAAACAAATTGTAAGAAGACCATCTGTTGGTGTGTAGTACTACACCTGCTTAGTTGTCTTCTGGTACACAATCTAAAAAATTAAATGTCTTCATTGGTATTGCAACTGCCATAACAAAAATCTGAAATGAAGGTTGTGATGAAGCTTTAATCTACAAGTAAAACACAAAGCTTCCTTCTGGAAACTTTGGATTGGGAATGTTTGGGAATGTTTCTCAGCTAGAGACCTCAGACCTTGCTTTAAAACCTCTAGCCATTCAACTAACTCCTGCTCTGGTGACCTGTGAGCTCTTTTGCTGTAATGCTACAGAGTAAATAATAATGGCTTCATTTTTGGGGTATTGTATAGTTTAAAACAGCATTTATAGGGAATTAAAAATGGAGTAGTAATGAACATCTGCTCTATCGAAGCACATCATATGAGTATCTCAGCATTGCTAACTTGCAGTGAGGTGCTCTCATAAACTGTAGCTTCCCCCACCCCAAACTTCATTAAAAATGTCTGAAAAGAGTCACTGTTCCTTCCAAATTCAGTCAGAAAGCCACACAATGAGAAAGGGCTGCTCCTTGTCACACTGAGAACCTCCTACATTGCATTAGTATGCCCCATGGCAAGGGAAGATCAGGGGACCATGCACATAGGAAAATGCTCTATGGGAAAAGAATGACCTTTCTGAGAAAGTACATGAAAACAGTAGAAATATCTATAATCTAGCAGAAATAAAAGAACATAATAATTTACACATATAATTTTCAGTCAGTTTTAATATGCCTTTTAGAAATGCAACACAAAATAATGCTTAGATGTGAGGTGTAAGAGCAAGATTTCATAACACATTTTGTCTAATATTGCCATTTATATGGATAATGCTTCTGTCATTAGAATACACATACACAGAGCTGTTTCACATGCTAGCAGATAGATTGAAAAAAATGTACCTACTCACTTCTAACAAGTGTTAATCATCTCTGTCTTTCATCTTAACAGACAGAAAAATACCTTTCCACTGTATGAACATGTGCCAGATAGGATTATAAATGTTCCATTCTTATTCTCATAGTAAAAGATTGCATTTAAAAAAAATAGCTTTTAACAATATTCCCTTTTCCCTGATCTTTCTTTGGCCATTTCCTACCTCATTTGTTGGTTTTGGCTAAGAAATGCAAACCCTGAACTTTTATTTCACCGCATACAACAGGACAAATTTTAGTGACAGAAGCCTCCTGAACACCCAAAACGAAATTAAAACTGCATTTGGCATGAAACTGTTAAGCCTTTGTTTTAGAGCTGGGTAATGCCACAACACCCAGGGAAGGATGTCAATTTAGTGTCCTCCTTCCCAGTCCACCTTGTTGGCAGAAAAGATTTGTTAGCAGCAGCTTTAGGGGTTTCCTCTTACAGAGCAACCTCTGGTCAGGCAGATGTGAGCAGGTAAGGAACGGTGACTGTCGGGGCTGGGAAGTGATTGAAGTGTGGCACAGTGAGTGCACTCAGTGCCAGGCACATCAAACAGAGCTTTGTACCTCACCCAAACAACCAGCTTTTGCTCAGATCCTTATGGCTTTGAATTACTGGATTCTTATTGAGCCTTTGAATTCACATATGATTTTCTGAGGGACAGAATAAGTTCCATGGAAGTCGTTCTTCTGGGAGGTGTAGGCATAGGCTGGAACAGACCAGTTCACTGCTCCTGAGGCACTAAGAATGCTCTGCATGCACATACAAATCCCAAGATCCATCTTCCTCATCACTGAAAAAGTACTGAAGTGGGGAAAGAAAGGTAAATAGTGCAGGGGAAGAAAAAAAAAAAAAAAGGGAAGAAGAAAAAAGGTAATGCAAAGGGTTTAATCTCTCACATCACAAATATGACAATGCCATTGTTTCCCTGATGTGAAAGGTTTTGAGAGGAGAGAAGCTGCATCTACCACATCTTACCTTTAGCATTGTGCCCCTTGGTGTAAGCAGAGGAGGCACAACAAGATTCACATTCAATACAGGTAAGATTTATTGCCAGATGCTTTTTCTAAAACCTAGAATGGCAAGTTAGAAGGTATATTTGGATTTTATGCTGATGCTGCCGAAATGCTTTGCTCTGAGTTGAGCTTCTTCACTCCCTTGTGGTTCCAGCCAAAAAGAACCTCTGGTTTTGCAGAAGTCTCGATTGTTGTATAATTTCTTTCCTATTAATAATCAGTCAAACAACAGAAAATTAGGTAAATCTACTGCATGATGATGAGACCCTCTGATCTACTGCTACAGTATGGGAGTGCTACAGCTCCATAGCCACAAACAGCCTTTACACCAAAAATGAAAAACAAATTATAGAACCCTTTGATATCCTTCCAATAAAGCCTCACCACATTCAAAGTCTCATAAATTCTGTTACTTGAAAAGCAACAGAACATACTCACACTGCTTTCAGTAGAGGAGCTGCTGGAAAGGGCTGTCTTGTTGCAAGAACCTCTGTAGAAAAAGTTATAAAAACAATGGTAAATCTCCCTTCACATCCCTTAAACACCAGAGCACAAACCACTCCTGATTTCTGTCCATGAAATGGTATTGAGTTTCCAGTGATTACAGTGAGAACAGCAAGGTAGTAGGGGAAAAAAAATAAAAATTACTCTCCTGAACAACCCTGAATGCAAAAACATGCAAGAACTGAGGTTTTACAGAATCACAGAATCATTAAGGTTGGATAAGACAACTGGACAGAAGACAGTCTTCCAGGGCTGGTGACTCCATCACTTCACTGACAGGGTGATCTCCTGGGAGGAGAGACTGCCCCACCTGGCTACAAGTTCCTTTCAGGCAGATGTTTAGTGTGATGAGGTCTCCTCTGAGCCTCCTTTTTACCAGGCTGATTCCAAACCAAGCATAATATGGGAAGCTATTCAGAATGCTGCTCTCATCGTGCTCCCCACTTTAGAAAGGGATTCTCATTCACTGTGCCCAAGCCCTTTTTTCATGTACACAAGTGAGAGCTTGGTATCCCTCTGCTACTACCTGGCAGCCTGTTGTTTCCTGTGGATAACCAGAAGTGGATCATAACATTATTTTCTAGTGTCTTTTATATTTAATGAGAAAACTGTTACAGCTTTTGGGGTATAGAAAACATTAAAGATAAGTGAACACCCCTACTTAAAGTAAGGTTTGAAAAACAACAATCCAAGCAACCAAAAAGCTTCACAAACACAGAAGCATATATTTCCTTATATAATTTTAATGTTATGTCTTTTGATACAGCTAATGCACAAAGCTGACTATTAAAATTCCTATAATAAACTTTTTTTTCTAACCATTGCTATTAGAGGCTTTTATAATTAGATACATGAGGTGAAAAGCAATTCAGAAAATGTCTTTTTCAGCTTTAAATATCAAACAAACTCCTAGGAAGGTAGATTTACCTTCTGAACAAAGACACAAGAGAAATAGATATAATAGAGAACTGAAAGCAGAAGGATCTGCAAGAAGTCATAAATAGAAATTTTTCTTTTCTCTGACTCTTTCACTGCTTTCTTTTGTGGACAGACCTGGGGGCTTGCTAGTGTATCACCCCTACACTTCAGGCAAATTGAAAGCTTTCATTCACAAAAAAAATTAATGCCTGACAATATGCATCAGCTCTTGCTAATGAACTTCATAAATCAAAGTTCACTACAAAAATAAATATCTTTCTAACATTACAGACATTACCTATACTTGATACATGTGTGCTCATCCACAGGTGCACATGACAAAAAGAAGTATAGTACTTCTACCAATTTTTAGTGTTGGAATAAAAATGAAGTGTTTCCATAATTTAGTTTGTAGAACATTATTAAATAGTAGCCAGTTAATTCTTTTCATTAGAGAACAGAAAGTTTTCTGAGATCTAATTTTGCATTCAATCTGCATAAGTTGGAGAGATATTTAATGATTTCTCATGTGATGACAAAAATATATATCAACAGGAATAAATATATATCATATATGAATGTACATATTATAATATACTAATTAAATATATATAATATATAAATGTACATATTAACATACCACACCTACAGCCGAGCACATCACCTACAGCTCAACAACAGCACCTATGATGTGTTTACAACCTATTCCTCATATAGTTTATAGCACTGGAGATCTAAGACAAGTCTTGAAAAAAGCATTTTTTAAATGCTTTATTAATAAATAATAAATGCAAGATGTATTAAAAAAAAACAGAAGGGAAGGGAACTTAAGGGAACTTAAGCCAGCTTCTCTTGCTGCCTGGGGTTACTTTACTCGATTGCAATATTCATGAGTGACATGGTAAAAGGGCAGTGGTTCTTAACATGGCAAAGACAAAAATAAAACCATTTGAATTTTTATCAGCTCAACCACCACTTGGGACTGCAGTGTACCAGAAACACAGACAGAATCCCAAGTTCCACTTCTGACACACAATTTCACCTGATTGATGGCACCCTGCCTGATAACTTGATGCTTGTCTGAAGTAAAAATCACTTTTCAGGCTTGCCTACTCTTTTGGTTCATATACCTCAAATGTCCCTGTAGACCATATTTTATACAGTGGGCATTTATGTGGTTTTGAGTAAAGTTCCAATGACATAGTTATAAGATTTTTTCTTCTTAAGTTTATTTTGGTCAGATTAATCTTTGAAGTTTACTTTGTTCCAAAGTGTCTGTAAGGATGAATGTTTGATAGCAATGTCTGAAAGCTCTTAACCATTTCTTTATTTGAACAGTAGAAGGAAAAAAAAAGGAAGAAAATTTATTTTAATGAGACCATTCCCCACAATGAGAATATTTTGAAGGGTTGCAGACATTACTGTTACAGTGGCCTAAGTCAAACCATACACCAAATGCTTCACAAATTGTAGTTTCCTTTGCTAAGCATAATACCTTATTCTGTCTGGGTTTCAAAACACTTTTCTAAGATGTTAAGCCACTTCCCACAAACTTCACTCTCAGGAAGTTTGAATTGGCTGCCTTTCCAAAGAGGTTTCAAGGATGCTAGTGTTCTCAGCTTTGTAAACTCAAAATGAACTTGTGTTCATGTTTCAGATCAAATGAATGGCTTGAGTTTTATGTTTTATTTTTTAATCACTGTGGTGGCACTTTGGAATCCAAATATGCAGTTCTCCTTTTCTTTTTTTTTTACTTTGTAAGCTGTCATATTTTGCCCAGTCTGACAGAACCATTAGCATCAGACTTTTCACAGCAAAAATACACAAAAAAAGATATTGTATTTCTAAGTTAGAAGCTGAGGGAGAACTCAAAAAGGCTCCATGACAATAAATAAAACCAATAATAATCTAATGAAATAGATAATACACAGTGGTCTCAACACACCTGAAAAGATCCACTGAAATGTGTCTCAAATTTATTTTCTTTTTTTAGATTATGCTTATTAAATTTATAAACCTTAGACATTTTGATTTAAATAACATATTAAGTAGCAGTGATAAAAGCACTAGCAGCAATATACTTTTCTAAGGTCTGGAGGAAAACAAACTGAACCAGCCAAAAAGAAAAAAATAAAACAACTCAGTAGTTATCCCTAGGACTTCAAGTGCAATATCAGGTCAGAAGCAAATTTTGAGGTACCCATGGATATAACACAAGAGAATTTTTACAATTATCCCACACACACAGTGAGCAAAAATTAAATTAATAATGAAAAAGAAAACACAGTTGAAAGTTCTAGGCATAAAAGTCTTGAGTCCAGATTCTAGCACAGCCTTAAGGACTAAGACTGTACATTTGAGGGAGGGCTGTTGCAAGGCCCAGCCAAGGACAATCTGTTCTGAAGGTATGTAGGCTTGACAGACAAGGGGGCATTGTCTGCACAGAAATAATGTGAAGCAGTCACAGTTCCTATTTTCAGCCATGAACTAGCTGAAGATGAGGGTGTTTAATGTCTCTAAACAGTCCCTGAATTGCATTGCACCAGTTTACTCTTCCACAAGAGCAGAGTCTTGAATTTCACCACCCTTTCAGACCCTCCTTTCATATCTTCTCTCCTACTTTATGAGTGTTCTGACATTTTGGAGCAAAAGCCAGAATGACTCAACTGTCATGTGTGGATTTAGGAGACTACAGCATTCCCATTCAGTCACTAGATAGGATTATTTAAAATTGGAGGTGGAAAATAGAATGAAAAAAGCACAGAGAAGCAATGCTGCTGCCTATTGATTGTCAATTAGTGCACACAGCCCATATTACACATTTGGAGACAGCCTAACAAACTCCCCTTAGTGACTGGATGTGCAGCTAAATTGAATATATTGCTTTTACCTTCATTCCTCATGTGCACCAGACACCACCTTGACACAGAGACTGGGTCTGTCTGAAACATACTTGGATTCAGCAAATTTATTACAGTTGATAGCAACACCTGTCAATATCTAGAAATTAAACAAAAAGCCTTCCAGAAGCTCAAAGTGTCTCCCCAAATTACTGGAAGATCTGTAGGGGTTAATGTTTTACACATTTTCCATGTTTATTCATTTGAAGGGCTGGCTGTTTGGGTGCTTAAAAAAAACAACTTTAGAAGAAATTAAAAGGAAACCTTAGAAGTCTTCAAAGAAACACAGCTACTACCAAACATAAACCAGCACTATAAAACAGTCACAGTCACATAATTTAAAAATTATTTTTCATGTAACTGAGCTGCACTACAATAAATATTCTGGACAGTAGATGTCCTAATTGTAACTTGGCAACACCTTTTGGCTGGACCAACATATTTAAATAAAGTGTCAGACAGTTATTGAGTAAAATCCACCTTATAAGGCAAAGAAAATACTTCAATTTGAGATGTGCAATAAGCAGCAAACACATACTCCTAGGTTTTTTATTTTGTTTTTTTAATCTCTTTATAAAATAAACAAACAAAATGTGAGTCTGATAGAAGTTCCACAGCTGTTGGGTTAAGGCTTTTTAAAAAATATTTGTGATGTTTTCCTTGTCTTAATGATATGGATATGTAGAAGAATCCCTGAACTGTGTTAAATGTGATGTTTCTAGACAGGGAATTTCTCAGTAAAACCAGTGAACTAATTCACAAGATAAAAATAACGAGATCAAAGATAACCTCCATCGCCAATCAGTGTTGGAAAGGCAGGTCCATCATACTATGTTAACACAAAGGTCAGATAAGCCTTGTTTTTATATAAACAACAGGCAAAAGTGCTCTGAGGCTGTGAGAGCCCATAAATCTGAGACAATGTATAAAAATGGATTCAGACTGTCTCCAGGTACCATCCAGCCAATCAATCCTACTCTCCAGACTCAAGATCTCTTGGCCAAATAAAGGTGAATAACTTTAGTTACTCTTCCTCTAAGGAAGGAAAAGGTAAAGCATGAAGAAATTCTACAAGTCACAGTATGAAGTATAAATAGCTTAAAGTTTTAGAAAATATAAGCCAGGGAACTGAGTATTTCTGGATAACAAATGCAAGGGCTCGTTTTAGACAAATGCATGCAGAAAGCCTTAAAATAACTGACAGTTTTACTTTGTTGTTCTACTTCACTGTTTTTCCAAGCTATTTTGTAATCTGTCTTTTCTGTGGAGAATAAATTCCAGTTGCAAGAAAAAGCTTTCTCTACCATTGCATAGGTTTTTTAATAGCAAGAGACAAGCTGCAGTGTTTTCAGAATACTAGCTTATCTTGTCTGCAATTATCCAATATATCCAAGAGAATTTAAGTGGTTTAAAAATATCACAGAACAATTGCTTAAAGTTTGAGGACTCCTTGCTTCTCAGAAATGCCTGAGATGCCAACACAACTTACACAGGTCAGAAGCAAAAATTCAACAAATATTTTCTTGATACAGACACTGTAACAAAGAAAGAGATAGATTTCTTGACTGATAGATTCCAGAAGTACAGGGAAATGAAAGGTATTTGAACACAGACCATCAAATTATATTAAAGAAATAAATTAAAATATATGACAGAGTTGGTACTAGAGTTCAGACAAAGATTTGAGGGTCAGGAAAACAGTGAGGGTAAGACATTTAACATGTTTATCTGCACCGACCATGCAAAGCAGATTCATGTCTGAGTAGATATTTCCAGCTACTAATATAACTGCAGTCTAAAGCTTACAGCAAATGCACTGTGGTCAGCACATCTTAAGTGAAAAAGTTTCTGCTCTGCACATTGAACTGACTACATCCCTTCACCCAAATATCTGCAAGTGTTGTTAACTAAAGCAAAGCCTGCCCTGAAAAAGGAAGTATTCCTAGATCTGAGCAAGGCCACTGGGATCTCTTGTTTTGAATCCAACCTGAATTAAATCATACAAGTGGACGACTATGATGTCCATTTCAAATACCTGCAGATTCTAGATATTAATACAGAATACAATCCATTATATAAGAAGATAGTAAAACATGCAGCTCTTGGCTGTACATGTTTTTATTGCCAGGTCATACTCAGTATTTCAAGCTATTAAGCCTTATCAGCTGAGATAAACAGGATCAGGGAGACTGGAGGTGGTGGGAAAAGGAAACTACCATGAGCTTTTCCCTTCCTATCCTTTCTGGTCATGTCTGCAGCTAAACAGTTCTCTCTTTCAGTAAGTCACATGGCAGATGTTAGCTGTTAACCCAATTTAAACTATTTTTCTTTCCTTTCCAGTACATTCCAATCAGCAGCATGAACCGCAAAGAGTGCCCAGCAATTTGTGAGTGGTTGATGCCCGAATACCATGTTTTTCCTCTCCTTTCAATATCCTTGACTCATGCATCCTGCCTGAGCTAATGTTAGTTTCCTGATTACAATGTGTCTGTACCCTTGGACTCTAAACAAGGGCCTGAACCATCCCAGAAAGCTCACTCTTTCTTGCTAGACTTCAGCTTCACTGTGCTTTGACTGTCTCTCAAAACTACCTTGTTTTGCTAATTCACATCTGGAATTTCTAGATTTACATTAATTTAGCACTCCATTTCTTTTCCTCTAATTTAAAGCAATTCTGGACCATCATATAAAAAAATAATTTTCAGTTCTGATTTTATTTGACATCTAAGAAGAAAATGACCTGCCACCACCAGGAGTTATACTCACCATACTCCTATTATCAAATTATCATATTCCTCCACCTGAATGAAATACCCCCAATACAGAGACAAACCAGAAAAAAAATATTCCTTGTTTGTAATGTACATTTCTTTGCACAAGACTCTGAAACAGAGTCTGAAACTCTCCAAGTTATTGTCATATTCTAGATACTGTAGCAGTGACTTCACACAATTTAATATTTTTTAGAATTGTGAGTAAAATCTATGAGTATGAAGTGCAGCGATGCCTAGTCCAAGAACCTGAGCTTGGATGCCTGTTAAAACAGAAGGCAAAAGTGGGGGAAAAAAAAAAAAGTAGCTTTTTTTTTTTAGCTCTGTTTCAGGAATATCATCCAGGAACAGAAAGAAAAGAACAGAGTTGCCAAATTTTCTTAAGTACCCTAGCTGTGATTAAAGTGCAAAGAGTTATAGCTCTGTAGCAAACTCATTAATAGCATTAACTAAAGACAAAAAACAGTTGTTTTTTTTTCATCCATTTATCCACAGTTAATACAAAACTCAAATTAGGGTCATTGCCTTTATTTTTACATGCTATAGCAGTGGGCCATATAAACTATGACAGAGTTGGACAAATGCTTTATTAAGTTACTAATCTTAAACTTCAGCTGCATGTATTTCCAAGTTGAGTTATTTACCATGGAGCCTTTTTTCTTTACCATCAGAACTTCTCACTATTTCCTTAATATTAAAAATATTTCCCCCAAACCTTGTGACAGGGAAATACTCTTACCTCTATTTTACAGAAGGAACCAAAATACAAGGTCCATACAGAAAGTGTATGGCCTAGCCAAGACTCCAGATTTCCTGTGACTCACTTCAACACTTTCTCCTCTGTAGCCTTTTGATCTGTTCTTTCTTTCATGAATGACTCATCTATAAAATATCTCTGTCTAAAGAATAGGCTTTAAGAACAAATACTCACTTTAGATTATTTACAAAAACTAATCAAACAAGCATTTTAAACAAGACTTGAGTCTTACCCAATTCCAACTAGGTATTCAACGTTAGGAAGCTTATATGAAACTATAGGCACCTAATGTTGTAAATCTGCTCACAAGTTTCAGTAAATCTCAACTCATAGTGAATGAATTGTGCTCAAAGAGCTCACATAAAAGCCCATAGACATCTTTAGTTTTCAGAAGATCAATGCATGTATGTTATTTGGGCAATGAGACAACATACAAGGTCAGAAGCCTAGAGAGTTCCAATTCAAATGTATTTACTCAAGTAACAACAGACTGTACATCTAAGCAATAATTGCCTCAATAATTAGCAGGTGGAGGACAGGGTCTCACCTTAAACTATGACAATGAAGCAAGAAATAGTAACAACAGCAGCACCTGCATAGTCTAGCACTTGGATCAGAAACTTTAGGCAACATATACAGCTTTGTTTCATCAGCTGTGTTTTTAAAATCAAGAATAATGCTATTACCTTGAGGTGCTGTCCACCCAAAAGAAACAAACTCAAAAGATGAGGAAAGTGAGGGCAGGAAGTGGCAAAGCATGTTTTGCAAGGTATAAAACCATACCTTACTTCCTCATAGACTTATGGTTGGGAAGGAAATTATCATATTTTCCTTTGTCCTTGGGCTATTTTCTGCTGATTACTCACAGTGCTTATTCTCCCTACCAAAGGGCTGTGAAGGCATTAGCTACTCTACCAGAGTAGTTTTACAGGCAGAGTGGTTGTACACAGAGCAGAATCACACTGTGGAGTTCTGGTTGAACAAGACTTCTTCAAAATAACCCAGTAGCAATGCTAATTTTGAGACATTTAAAATAATCTCCTATTGATGCTATGATGACCATGATAGGTAGCTTTTCCTCATTTCTGTTTTAAAGCACTGGGCAATCCTCTTTTACTTGTGGAAACAAACAAGCACACAACCAACCCAAGTGTCAAATAATGTCATTTTTTTCTGATTTAATTACCTTTATAAAATAATATAAAATTACTGATGACACAGTTCAATTTACAATAATGCAGTTCAACACTGATGAAAGGTTGAGCAGACTAAGATGCTAAGTATCACAATCCTGTTCATCCCAAGAAACTGTATAAATTGTGCAATGCACAGCAGTTTTCTATTGTGATTTTTCTTAAAAAGACAGTGAAAAAGCCCAAATGAGTGGGCATTCTGTATTCATTCTGATTTAAAATTGTTTAGAAAAGTCTATACTGGAATCCATCCTGTGAATCTGCATTTTTCAGACGGCACTTAATTGCTCGGTTTGTGGAAGGAAATGATAGCTTATAGCCCTCTTGATAGCTGCAAGGAAGCTACCAAAGATGTAAGAGAATGAACTCATTATATTCCTCACAGTATTTTTAAACTTTCCTATTCTTGAACCAAAGCATAGACTGCTCTTGATTATCTGTTCAGCCCATTTATAATGCATATTGTGCAGATTAAGACAAGAAATCTCTTCTTCCCGGCTGTGCAAGCATTGATTTCAATAGCAGTCCCTAAGACCCATAATTTTCAGCCTCATTCACAATTTTTTTCCAAGCTCTATTTACAGATCTCATAGTTATACAATTCAAAAGTTGATTCTCTCCCCTCTGAAAAGAGAACAGCATGGAAGTGGTGTGCACACAGGGAGGGAGTCTTCCTAAAATAAACATTAAAAAAAAAAAAAAAATGTATCTTTTATCAGCTGAGAAGTAACTATAAAGTTAACTTTATACAAAAAGTGCTTTGACATCGATATGTCTACCTAAATATCTTTATAGGTTCACCATGATAGGTGTGATACTGAAATGGATACAAACCTACAGAAGTGAAATATCTTCATGAAGTTTCAGAAGGTTTTTTGTTGGTTTTGGGTTTTTTTGGTATCAGTGTGTAGAGTTGGTTTGGTTGGTTCATTTTTGCCTCTGCTGATTGTAGTCATTGAAAACTATTGCTACACTACCTTGACAAATGTTTGCTGAAGATGTCCTTTGTGTATAGAAGTGTTTTGAAAGCTTCTGTAAGTAAGAACATCACAGTTTTAGTTCTTGGTCATATTTGGCAATCATATTTCTTCAAATCAAAGGTCAATAATTTCTTCTTGGAAGCTGTTTATAGTTCAGTGTAGAGTTTTCCAGCAACTGAGTCACTCAGATATTATAGATATTTCTCCATATACAATGCCTCCTACTAAGAACTTTATTGAAGTGTTCTCCTGTTGCAAGTGCAACAGAATGTGACAGAAGAGTGACATTTCACATAAGCTGAAATCACAACTGAAAATAGAGCACATCTGAAATTATGCTGAGATAGCCTGAATGCTAGAACTGACCACAGTTATTTGTATTACCACTAGCTTTTAAAGGTATATTTTATCAGAGAATGCAAATGTACAAAGATACATGTCGTGGTTTTAATGTTTAATGACAATACAGAATGCCCACATTCATGATATTAAAAGATCTTACAGTATATATTTCTGTGGGTGGTTATGAAATATTTGTACATTGCCACACACAGCTGATCTGATTGCTGTTAACACATTGTATTGATAAGATCGTGGGAGACTGGTGGCAGCAGCACATGTCAGACTGACAAAAGCTTACTGGAGATGTACTTACATCATACTGTATGCAGCACTAATTTAATCAGGAATAGCCCAAGCAGGCCTGAATATAAACTACAGTTTTCAACTTAGTCACAAGAATGTAAAGAATTTAATTTTTAAGATTTATACCTCACTCTTGTCCACAGGGAGCAGGAGCCTTAGCTGTCTATTGCTCTGGATTCCAAGACTCCTCTCATATCATCTTATTAATAAAACTGTCAGTCACAAGACTGATCTTACATTTTTGGTAGATTTCTTTATTTTACTATGGCAAGAAGCTCACAAAGACTATTAATTGCTTTTAATTGAATACCTACTTTATTCAAATTAAATTATATATGTCTAAGGGAAAAGTGCATTTAAATCAAGTTATATTTTAAAATGCTACTTGGAAAAAAAAATATGAAGTGGTTTGAGACAGTGAAAGTTTCTACCTCATAAAAGACTAATCTATGGGTGGTATCAGATATACATTCTTCACATGTGTGTATGCAGAGTTTCACAGCTCAAGACTCAACTGCTCTTTGTACACAACCCAGCTGAGGTTCATGACTTCAAGGATGTCATGAATAGTCCAAAATCCAGAAGTACATGCAATTGTCATTCAGCTACTGTGAGGAAGAGACAGAAGATTCAATTCACCATGATTTATGAGTTTTTCAAGACAGCATGATGAAGTTACATAGATATCTTGGACTGATTTTCATTGGGATGAATGGTGAACTTCCTTAGAAAGGGGTAGGCAAATGCTTAGGGATTGGGTATTGGCCCTATGCTTCTTTCAAGGAGAAAACTCTTTTATTTTATTTTTTTTCTTTTTTTTTTTTTTTTTTTTACTTTTTTTTTATGGGTGGATGAGCACAGAGATCTAAGCACATTTAGAAGCTTACGCCCAACAATTCAAGATTTGTTCTGAGTTACTGGTTATCTACTCTTTTAATTTCAATAAGAAATAGCATCATTACATATGATGAGGAGAGGAAATCTGCCCACCTTAAAAATAATTTTTAACCCAATAAGTATATGAAAATATTTTGTAAATGTAATTAGGAAACATATATCCTGACTTGTTATTTATATCTGCTGAGCTTGTCATACTTTTTCCTCTCAAGCCTTAAAGACAGTGTCAATGCCAATTTTTTTTTGTTGCTTAGGAAAGAATTAAACCATTTACTCCCTTGATAATACATTGCTACTATCCTGAAAAAACTGAATTTTAATTTTAAACCAACTGTGGATGCTAATTTTTTTTTTTCATTGCTGACACAAGCAACTAATCCATTCCTGTTATTTTTATTTTCATTCTCATAAAAACTCCCAATATCTTGACTATAGACTTGGAGTCATTTGTTATTGAAAGACTGCTTCTTATGTTGTTCCTGTGACTTCTGTGAGAAAGCCACATTAGGAGTTCCAGGGAAAGAACTGACCCTAAAAGCAGTGTCTATGCTAACTCTAAGTGGGCTGCACCAGCATTATCAGAATCTGTCCAACAACAAAGTCTAAACACACCTTCAAGGAAACAATATAATTATACCAAAAACATCTACAACATTTTCTGTGGAGCAGCCAAATTACTCTCTAGTGAGAGATGTCTATAACACTTGCTAAATCTTCTAATTATCATCATGTTGTGTATTTTTTTGTCTTGTGTACTTTTGCAACCATATGGGTTTTTTAATTTCCAGGGGAAACTGTAAAGACATATACATATAAAGTACAGATTATCAGCAAATAATAGAAACCATGAATTCCAATGAAGCAATATCCATTAGAAAGGATTTTGTCCTCTTACCTCAGCCTATGAACCGTAACTGAGATCAGAGTACAACACAATTTGAAGCAATGGAGGTTTTATATACTATCTTCTCTTAATATGTTACCAGCCTGAAAGATTCCTTATGAAAAATATGATGACTCCTATGCTATTCTTTTTTATATGCTTTAATTTTGAGCTCTAAACATCAATGTTTCCAGCCAGTCTGCAGTTCCTTGCAATTCTTTTTGCTGCACATAACTTTCATCTTTAAAATCTCAAGCCTTCAGCCACAACACATCATCAAAACTCGCAAGACTACTGTTGATCCCACACATCTGGAAGTCATAGCTTCAGGATAAAAACCAAAACACAACAAAACCCAAACTAAATGAAACAAACAAAAAACCACACAAAATATCACCCCACCAAAACCAACCAAAAATTCCCACTGCTAATTTTATTTAGTCATACATAACATATTTTTAAGTAGTTTTATGTGTCAGGATTGCACTGCTAACTTTGCAGTCCATTTCCATTTTTTATGTAGTATGCCTAATCCTAATTTAAACTGGCCCACTATTAAGCAAACAAAAAAACCTCAACTTTCTGTCAGAAAAACGTTGTTTTCTGCATCTAAAACAGACTTTAACTTATGGTAAGGATTATGATTTTTAATGGATTCTTTATAAACTAACTTTTTGTAAAACTAGGAATTTTCACCAAATTTATAAACAACAGATGAGAAATGAAATCAGACAGTTCCCATATTCTTTTTTTGTATTGTTTTGGAGTATGTTATAGTCCTAGACTCTAAGATCAGGATGGGAAGAACATTTTAATTTCCATTGGCAAATGCTATCGCTGAGGAGGAAGGACACTGACTGTCAGATGAAAGCCTTGCTCATACTCCTGCAGCATTCTGCATTTCATGTCCACACATCACTGGCCAAATGTCTGTAGCAGTTCAGATTCGATTAAGTATATTTCTGTGGAGTATTGTGATGTACCATGGAGAGAGGGATGCTTGAGAATGGTCTTGCATGTGCTGGCCCATAAATAACCCTACAACAGAGTTCCAATGGATGCTGTAATCTGATCTGTCTAGAAAATGTACACAAGCTGATATTTCTGTATCTTGTACTAAATAAAAAAGCAGTTGATTAGCTCCTGACACCCCAAAGTTTGCTGAAAATACAAGCAGAGGTAGTCTCTGCCACCAAAATAAATAAATATATATATATATATATATATGTAGGTTATTATGTGGGGCAGAAGCCAACCTTCAAGACTAGTCAACTTCCTCTGACTGTATTTATTCAGTAACATCAGCCCAGCATTTGAGCTGGGAGCCTCTGCTGTGGCAGCAACCATGAATCCTTAAATAAGTCAGGCAAGGTTAATTACCAGTGTGTTTATGTATAAAGACGATCTGTGAGAAGAAAGATTAAATACAGGTAAAACACCAGGTGTTTGTTTAAGGTTTTCATACTGTAGAAGTAATCTTCTATCTCATGATCACATCTATCACAGCACAGCTCTTTATTTTAAGAAGCCAATTCACTTCAGGTTACTTTATTTGATCAAAAATCAGCCTCCACACAGCACATATTTCCCCCTCATAGGCTATCTATGTTGCTAGGTTGGGCAGTAACTGAGCAGCTCTCACATGCATTGCAGACCTATAAAACATTACCACAATTTACTGAGCCTGGTGAGGATGCTTTTGTTACAGCTTTTTGTTTTAAATCCAGTACTCTGTCTGCCTCCTAGGGCCATGAAGTAAGTCTCTTTTAAAAGAGCTACAGATTTATTCTTCCACTTTGAATAAGTGAAAATGTGTTTTGTTGAAACCTCCTGAGAATAAATGGATTTCCTATAGAATCCCCTTTTGTTTATGGCTTTGATGAAAGCATTTGGCACTTGATGGTTCCCAGGCTATCCCCAGTTTAAAAAAGAAGAAATCAAGTGTGCTGAGTGTTAAAATGTTTTCAACTAACCTCAAAGCAAGTGTAATATAAAGACTTGCATCAGGTGTCAAATTAGTATGGGAGGGTAATGCTTCCTGACTTGCCTCTTCAACATTTACATTCAGTATACTGTCCCATTTTGTTCTTAAAGCAGAGCTAAGGGCTGAATTTATTCAGGCAGCCACCTGAAATCCAAACTTTTTCCTTTCTGTTTTATCATCCTACTACTTCATCCATTTCAACTTCTTCTCAAAACTATGCAGAAATTGTTGAGATTACAGGCAGGTGTTAACTCCCCACAACCAGCCCTTTAACAGAAAGAACTGCAGATTGAAAGTTATTTGCACACAATGAACTATCATTAGATTATTAAACTCCTCATAAGAGATTGTTTTATGTTCCACTAGCAAAGTGGTTCAGAATAAAATTTCTAACAGGGGGCTATTTACACTATAAATACACATAGGACACAATAAATTGACACTTCTAAAAGGATTTGTGTAGGATTGGTTAACAGCTGTCCCAGATATTGGTGAGCAAACTCTATTTACACAGAAGCATAAAAATATTAAACAAATCTATATCAACTTTTGGGACAATAATAATTTTTCATAATAAATTATCATGAATCAAACTGTTTAACACATAATACACCACGTGCAAATCTCAGAACTATCTATTCCCACAGGACTTTTCCTATTAACTATTTTGAGAAAACAAATACTTATAATTCTAATCTAATGCATTGTAATAATAACATTGAATTTAGCTTGCCACTTCATTGAAATTTTTATTACCATTCTTATAAATAGATATGATGCAGTCCGGGCAAATCCATCCTAGCTAGCAAACATCCACCTGATTGAATCAACTGGTCAAAACCTCATAGTTCAAAGTCATTGGTTTTACAGTCATTTGCAAAAGTGCCACAGGTTTATGACCTCTTGTTTGAGGCAAGTTTTTATACTTCAATTATCCCCTGCTCTATGTCTAAAATAACTTCACTTTTCATGTGCTTTGTGACACAGCAACACAGCTGAGCTCAAAATAACTTGTAAAATTCAATAAATAAGCAAATAAAGCATAATTTCTAGTTCATGTGATCTCATTTCACTCTCATATCTCCTATGATACAGTTTAAACCTGCTGCCCAGAGACCACTAGCAGCCCCCAACTTACATGTAAGAGATGTGAAAAAAAAATCATGGCTGCAGTTTTATGGGCCCAGTTGATAATCAAAGGATCCTTCCCTTCAGAGAGCTTGGGTTCCCATTGCTCCCTTCTGTGAATCACTTAGTCAGATATTGTGTAGAATAACTATTTCCTCAGCTTAATTTCCTGTGCTACCAAGTAAAATCAGCTCACAGGAAGGGTCTATATCCCAGTCCCAACACAAGCAAGATGAGTAATACTTCTTATTTACAGTGCACTGAAAATGGTCCCTAGTATAATTCTGTAAGATGCTGAAAGAGAAGAAAAACAAGCCAGCATCCTGAAGGTACAGTGAATAACCCTATAAAGACATCAGGTCAGTGTAAACATGCCTACATTTTCATTCTGAGGCACAACTCCAAGGGAAGCACAAGAGTCTGAAGAGAACAGTAGAATTGGTAAGTGATATGTGAATGAAAGTGATATATGAATGTAACAGGGATTTTCAGCCTTTGTTTCCACACAAGAAATGACTGAGTCAATTGTTTTTATCCTGGCAAGGACAACTTTGAAGGGTAATGTGGCAGAGGCTCATAAAACCCCTTGTACTGTGAAAAAATGAGGGGGGAAAAGATATTCACTGTCTGTTTTAAAATAAGGGTTAAGAAAGATGAGACTAGGGTCAGAGTAGTCAAAACAAACCAAAATGAAGCTTCTTCTTACAGTATAATGTATAGTTAAGCTTGATGCCACCAAACTGTAACTACTCACATGTACATTTATTGTTGTGCTTTATTGTTTGGTTTTTATTTGATCTTTTTTTCTGAGTTTCTGTGTGGGCACCACTTTGGGTTGGGTTTTTTCCTACAATGATCTGTGTAAAAAAATGAATTAAATCCTAAACCACTCCCTCTGTTTTGGTTGATTCCTGAACCATGTATTTACCTAATCTGTAAAAGTATTCAGAGAAATACCACCTCCACCACCACTATGCTCTTCTCTAATACTTTTCCATAGTAACATTATTAGGGAGAGCAGAAAAATCTTAGCACAGGTCTGGCTGGTCTGAAACATTGCTCATTGTTAGCAGACCTATGCAAAAAATAGTGCATCTTCACTGGAGGACATCCCCAAATCTGAAAATCAACAAGCTAAAAATAACTTCCTGAAACAAAGCTCTTATGGAACATTAATTATTTGCATCATCTTAACAAAAATTTATTAATAATGGCTCCTTTTTTCTTCTTTGCTTTCTATTACCATTTGCTCTTAATCATCAAAAAAAGATGGCTCTACCTACTGGAACTTGAAATAAGGGGCATACTAGATGCCCCTTATTGAAAAAGGAGCATACTGGATGCCTAGGTGACATTTCTCACTTTAATGTGTTTAGACTCTATTTTATATGCTTGCAGACCATTCCCTCTCCCAACCTTCCCCCCACCACTCCTCTGACCTTCCTTCCCCTATAATTTAATCCAAACTGGGGACAATCCAGAGATTTGCTTCAAAAGCACATCCCTGATTTGAAATGCTAGTGCAGTCCAATGTGCAAGCAATGCCAGGACCAGTATAAGATCAGACTGTTAAATAATAAGGAAAGAATTTAGAGAGTAAAAACCTGGATTTTTAAAATAATAATTGAACTTTAAATAAATATTGGACGTTTAAATAACAACTTAGATACTCAAGAAAACACTCTCACTTCTGTTCTGTTGCCTCGTTTTTACATTTTATGTTCAAACAGTGGTGACACAGAACTAGGAGCAGGTGTATTCTGGGGATGCACGAAAATATCTCAGCAAACAACATTAGGAATACAAGCACTGCCCTTTTAGGAATCCTCTTACCTGTGGTAGCAAAGGAATGCAAGTAGGCAGCTGCCTCTCTGTCACTCACTTGTCCCAAAGTAACAGAGAACACAGACAAGTGTAAATATATGGGGAATTTTTCAGTTTGTATATTCTTTTATGTTCTGCATTAAGGTTAATGTTTTAAAAAAAATTGAATAGGAATGCTTTTTTCTGTACTTTAAACCAATACTGGGTAATAGTTCAATCTGTGTACCAGCATAACCATGGTCTGAAAGTTTCTGTCAGTATAGCTTTAAACAATGTTTAACAAATATTGCCTTCATGAGTCAGGCTTGTAGCCAGAATATTTTATCTCCTGCTGACTAAAACTGGATATTTCTGAGGAAAGTACAGACTGGATACTTATAGAATAGTATATTCACAGACAACTTTCCCTAGGCCCCATTAACATTTCAGCACTTAAAATCTAATCCATTTCTGTTCTATGCCCCTTTGCCAAGTACCTCTGGCATTTTCATACTTGAGTGTGGGCTAAAGCAAAGCTACTGGCTACTTTCCGGATTGTGTTTCCAGTCTCTAAGGAAAAGGCTAGGGGAAAAAAAAATGCAAGAAATGCTTGCAAACAACTCTTAGCTTGTTGCACTAGCAACACATCTGCTTAGGGACCAGCAGCCGTCAGACCAAATTAGTCTTTTTTGGCTTCCCATTTCTGCTGCTTCCTTTTTGCTGCTGCTTTTTCCCACCTAAGGAGAGTGCCATATCAGCCTAACTTAAAAAATTAAATCCCATTATATTTTCTTGCCCTTCATACTGTTCCTATCTCCTCTTTCTCCATTTGGTTCTGGATACCAACATGACAAAGCACCAGCTGTATACATAAGCTGAAAACATTTCAGTTGTAATTGATCTAAGACATAATAACTATACTAATGTGCTCATTTGCAGTGCTCTCATCATAGCTTCAGACAGAAAAAAGTTTTTACAATTTTACAGATGAATTCCCTTCAATCTTGGTGTAACTTTCCAAGTGGCTTCTGAGAAGTCAGTCTTACATTCGCTGAGGTGAGTCCTAGTACATAGCAGCAGTCATATGGGAAGGAGAATTATCAGAACAAAGACAGGAGCAAAATAAACATGGATATCCCATATGGCAGGAATTCTCCTTTCCAATACAAAGACACAAAAAAAGCATGATAACCACAAGTTTTAACAGGCCCAGAATGCAAACTGCTGTTTGTAATTAACTTCCTGCCCACTGATATAAGGCTTTCCAGGCAGTTCTTAGGTTTTGATTGTCATCCTGGGCCTACTGCATGTATGAGACATAAAGCAATTTTCTTCTAAAATCACTCCAGTGACTTTAATACATTCTTTATTTTGTTACATTTGCCATTAAACACTGGTAATTCTCATCCTGTGTGGGCACTTGCCCTCTTAAAATATTATAGCTACAGGCTAATTACCAGACTACTTGTGTATCACTCAAGTCATTACACACAGCTGCCATGGCAGAACAAGTTCGAGACATTAAGTGTCTTGGTATTATGTTCACCTCAACCAGGATACAAAGTCCAGCCAACAGAAATGCCTGCAGCTTTGGGAAATTATAGAGAGTCAGTAGGAAAATCTTCCCTCATGCTCAAGAGTGGCAGCAAAGCCCCTATTTTTTCTATTTTGGAGGACTCCCACCTCTCCCTCTGTGCACATTCACAATCCTACCTGAAGGCACTGACAGGATGGCCAGGGACAGCCCCACTGATGAAGACATTCACTTCAGCAACACTGAATCAGTTCCACTGTCAAAGAAAATGGACTGGGTTCACTCTCAGAAAACCTACACCAGTGCCGAGGCCTCCTTGTCCAGACATGAAAGAGAAGTGCCACAGCTGGTTAAATAATTCTGCTCAGAAGATTAAGTACGTAAGGCAGGCTGTCATGCTTCCCGTAGTCCTGATAGCCATGCACTTTACAAAAGATGCCAAGTGCTATTGCAAACACAGTTTGTGCTTCCATGACAGTAAGTGCTTCTCTGTGTCTTTTCATTGCCACAGACCAGTGCTTTTGATCCATCAGCAGTTCTCAGGGCACATTCCCAAGGGAAATTCTTTGAAATGTACCTTCATTTTGATCACTGACCTCAAGCTGGTCTGCACCATAAGCACTAGTGCAAAGAGCTGCAGTTGCTTTGTGCAGAACTTTATCTGATTACCAGATTTCAAAGAAGCTAAACTCAGGCTAATCCACCACATAAAAGAGTCAAACTATTTTTAATGCACGTTTTCTCTTCTAAACCTAACAAGCGACCTAAAATTCAGACCACAGTTTAGCACAGCTTTTTTTTTGTCCCAGAGCCAGTCTGCTACAGTTTATCACAGAAGATTATGCTGTATTAAGAATATTATTCTAGAGATAATAGAGCATTAGAAATACTTAGGAAAATCAAACTTATATACAGATTCAAGAAATAAACTCCCAAAAAACATGTGTAGAAAATGAAAATGTAACAGTTTTATCTACTCATAAACAATTAGCTATTATTACTTTATTCTGATACTACTAATATATCTTGCAAAGACATCATGGTTCTATATTTTATTCAAATTAATGACTAAAAAAGACTTTATGTAAAGACTAATTCATTTGTCTACTACTTTTGACACAAGAGTAAGTTGTGTGAAATTTTTTACACATAACATCTGCAACACTTTAAAAAAATGCTTATAATATATTGAGAGCCCCAGCTGTTGTGGGAATGAAGAAATTCTAATGATATCAGAAAGCAGGAATTATATTTCATTCACCCTTTTTGCCATGGTTAAAAGTCAGTCAACATGGTCCAGATGTTTGTTCTGGGTGTTAGAGAATGTCTATGTGGTAATTATTGTGTGAGACATGAGCTTTTTCTTTATAGTGCTGAAATAATTGATTTAACCCAGAAGTAAAGAATTCAGAAATACAGCAGCCCTCTTCCATTATTTTTCAGAGTGGAGGAAATGTTTTAACATTTTTTTCATATTTTCATACTTAATGTGAAAGTCTCACGAAATTTTCCAGTGGCCAAAAAAATCAAAAGGATAATGATATAAGTAAATAATGAAGTATTAGAATGGCAAGTTAGGTTTCCTAACAAGTGGAATGAAATTGTCTTTTTTTGGTAATGTATGTCATTTGTAACTAAAGTTACAACAATCTTTTGCAATTGTTTTCAGTTCTATGTGAAAATCTTTCTACTTTTTTTAAAAGGGAGAAAAATTGAAGTTTAGAGTGCAAAGCATATTGCAACTACCCAAAATATTTTCTTTTTCTTTTAAACCTTTTCACTTACTTGCATCAAACCCACTATATCTGAGCTCATAAATTTCCCAATTCCAACTCCACAAGTGTTTATGAATATGGAGGAATAGAGCACCAAGAGAAGAGAGCTCTCTCACCACAGACCCAACACAGGACCTCAGAGGTGATGAGCTATGAAAGCTCCTCTAGACCAGCTGAGGCTTTTTTAAATACATCAGACAAAGTCAGAAATTTAAATCAGCCATCAGTATTGACATTTGGGCTGACAGAGCTTTAACACCACTACTCTCAGAAGCATCAGGTAGTGACAATTATTCCTGTGTACGAGAAAAGAGAGGAGCAATAAATAGCTATATTTGCACTTGCATACAAGTTTCCATCATTACATTTTAGTGGACTGACAGAGTGTATGCTTGCACTACATCCCCTTTCTTAATGTTTTACAGTATCAGCTGTGAGGAAAAAAAAATTTAAAAAAATCACATAACATTTTCCATTGATTTCACCAGTTGATTATCAATGTCTCTGTGACACAGACAACCATCACATTGCACAGCCCATGCAAAGTCCACAGCAGCATAAAAACAATTATACTTGCAAAATTATTTGAGCTCTTGGGGCAGGAGAAAATGCAGTATGACAGTAGGCCTGCTGCCTCTTGAACAGGCTTAGGATAAAGTGGAACTTATTCAACTGCAGGAGCCAGACAAATCTACTGAGAGAAGCACCCAGGCAATGCTCTGGCCTTGACTCTTTTTGCTTTAATCTCCTTGCTGTTGCCTTAACATCATGGGCACAAATTAAAAGCCTTTTTGTTATTATTTATTTAAATGAAAGTGGCAATGATGACTACAAAACTATCCCCCTTCTCCCCCCGTAGTGGACAATTGACTGTGATGTCTATAAAGTCTTCTCAACTCTATCATTGTGACAATACACTGCAAATAATTGACACAACCCACCAGGCTGCTGCCAATCTTATGTGCAACACCTGAATTCAAAGATTACACCAATGGGAGAAAAACAAAGTCTGCCATAAAATGAAGAAATTTATGACTGCAGTTAACTGAGTATTTATTGACAAATATTATTTTCTCCTTGTGCACCTGTATTATGCACCAGATAGCAAATAGTCAGAAATGCTGGTCTTTGGATGCTGCTTAAGTGAACGTTTGCATTGACTGTTCATTTTGTAATGCATAGTTTATTGCCAAATCTTCAGATCCAAAAAAGCTGCAATGGTGTTTGCTTATATCCAACTTACAGTATTGGAATTAATCACATTTCTGCAAAGCCAGACACTTACCTGGATTCCTCTGGAAAGAGGTAGCATACATAGCACAAAACTTAAAAGCCTCTCAAAGAGGGCCTGCTGCAACTTCCCTGAGGTGATCAGGAAAGTACAAACTACAGTGAAGCTTTAATCTCTATCACCCAGCACATTCATGTATTAGCAGTGAAAAGAGCTCTCCTAGGAAGACAGTCAATGTCTGACCTCTTTTTTGGTACCAAAAATCTGTAACACCACACTGAAGTTTGACTGGGGGCAGGGTAGGAAGGAACCCAAAACACTGACACCTCATTCAGGAAGGTGGCTGTAGGTTCACAACTCAGCTAAGATGCAGAACATTTCAGGAAAATAGCTAAAACATAGATGAAAGTCAAGCAACAAATTTCATTAAGAAGTTGGAACAACAATTTGATTTGCAAAGAACATTCTTGAATAAACTTCCAAAAGGGGAAGACAGGAAACAAAACACATCAGAGTTAAATACGATTTATTTTTGAGGTGTTCCCTGACTAATGATTTCTTCAGAGCTTCTTAGATGAGGAAAATTTTGGGTTAAATCTTTTGTTATTTATATATTAAAAAAAAAAATAATTAAAATCCAGTCTGTAACAGCCTGTGCATATATAGGTATAGGGTATAAGATAAAGAATGAAGGGAAAAAAAATTTAAAATATTGCAAACAAAACCCAATACCTAAAATTGCTTAAACTACTAAATTGCCCAGATTATTCTAAACATTTTTAATATTTTTATGGAGAAAAATATTAAAACAACATGAATATGGAAACAACAAGAATATGCCAGTTGTCTAGAAGAGTGAAATCTCTAAATAAATTATTTATGTAAACACTCTACTTCCAGTTGCAGCAGCTAACATATCAAGACAAATTTTTCTGCCATCAAAAAATACCAATTTTATATTTATTTATTTGTCTAAGTGTTAAAGTAGTAGTGAAGGACCCTGGGTGACTACAACTGTGTCAATAAATGTACCTAATTTTGAAATAATCTCTCTTTACAGACAATGGAAAGAAATATTTCTGGATAATTTTTTTTTTTGTTGCAATGAAGAAGGCATCTGAAACAGGTCAGAAGAATCACACCCTGAACTTTTCTTTTTCCTTTTAAAGATTTCTGCAAGAACTTGATGAGAAGCTAAGGGGCTAGCACCTATATCAGGAAACTCCTATGCCCAGTCTCTGACACAGCCTCTAGGGTCACAGTCACCCCATCTCTTAGGTGCAAGGTTCACACCATTATCATTTTGGGGTTTGTTTTCCTCAATATGTATACAAGCCATTTTAGTACCACTACAAATGTCTTGTATCCTGTTTCTCTCAACAGAAGTGGAAAAATAAAAAGCTCAAAAAGTAGAGCATGACAAGTTTGTTCAGAGTACTTTACAACAGAATGAAAGCTTCCCAGAAAAATAGGACTCATATTGTTTTCTCCCTGTTAAAAGATCCATAGTAACCTCCAACTATTTTGTCACAATAATTGTCTAGAAGTTTATAGAACTGTAAGTGTTGCAAAATGGAGATTCTCTTTCAGCACATAAAACCATCTCTGGAATGAAAGAGGTTAGCACCTACTTATGTTAATGAAATTCCCCAAACGAATATTTACACGAGTGAAGATAAGTCTTCATACATGTTTAGCTTTGCAAGAGCCTGGGGAAAAAGAGAAGCATGTTTTGTGCCAAACTAAAGACATCAGAAAGTGTTTTTGTGGAAATCTTCCCCCAGATTCCCCATTCTCACTGCCAATATAGGGACTACATATCTTGGCAGTCATAGAAGTCAAGAAAAGAAAATAAGTGACATTTGGGCTCAAAGTGCATCAAGTTCCTTTTTCATTTCATTGGAACTGAAATTCAACAGGATCATTATTCTTATGTCTCTCATTCTTGAGGCTACCAACAGACAAACCACATTTTCCTTGTTCAGTTTAATTATTCAGCATCTCCTATAGACCAGCAGGCACACAAGAAAGTCAGGGAAGCTACATGCTCACAGTGAGCTGAGTTTATGTGAATTCAGAGCTGTTATTATATTCAGCATAGTTGTGAAGGCCACTTACCACAGCCTGACAGTTTGGAGCATGGAAACCATCATCCTAGCCCCTAATTATAAATACCACAGTTATCAAATATAGCCAGAGCTGAAATTCACAACAAACCACAAAATGATAGCTTCTGCAAAAGCCATAGTGGTCCTCCACTTCCACTCACACCTGGTTTTGATCAAAATATTTGCATGGATTTTTGGCTACTTGAAGCCATGTACTGGACATGACACTATACACAGCTCACAATCCTGGAACAGGGGACCACAGAAGCAGCAGCCCTGCCAGCACTGCACTTCCCAACTTCTTTCCTGCACTCCTAGCTTTGTGCTGATACACAGGATATTTTCCTCCCATTATTCATATAGACAAAGACAAGGAATTCTGAATTTAAAAGTCCAAGGAATATATAGTCCAAGGTCATGATAATAGTCCAAGGTCATGATAACAGGTCAATTATCAAGGACAGTACCATGCAGGTTACTATTAAAAATCAAGCATCTGATTAACAGAGGAAGGGAAAGAAATAAATAAGTGAAAGAAATAAGAAATAATAAGAAAGAAATAAGAAAGTGAAATAAGCTGGGCTCAATTAAGTCAACTCACTAAAATCTAGAACATATTTGCTGCAAGTATGTTTTAACATCACTTTTGTGTCTCTATGTTTTTGCCATGCACAGACAGATCCTTCAGGGGGATTCATTCAAAAAAGGTGCATCTTAGTTCTTACAAAATGTGGTTGTAACACAGATGGTACCAGGGGTGGTGCAAGAGAAAGAGCAGAAGGAGAAAGGAGGGAGGCAATACTCTGAATTGTTACTAAAGTCAGGAGAAGTCTCCACTGACAGCATAACTTGGGTCAAACAGCAAAGGGTTCTTCAGTTGCTGATCCAGGAGAAACCTGAGGCCAAGGTGATATAAATGTCAAGGTTACCCCAGGCTTTTAAGCACTTTCTCAGGGCTGTTGACTAATTTCAGGACCTTGGCTACCTCTGTCCTGCCAAGGCACTGGTTCTTTTCCCACCTAATATCCTGGTTGGTCTAGAGGTTCATGGGTGACCTTAGGTCTTATTGAGACTTAGTCACACAGAAAAATAATCTGCAGTTTTACCTCTGTCCATCCACTGTTTGCATGTTGAGTGGGCAGTGCCAAATGCTTGCATTCAGGAGAGGACAGCATTAGACACATTAGTTGACCTCAACACTATTTTAAATGTTACAAGTTTAGTAGTGTTTTCTCTCATATGCATTTTGACACTTCCTAATTAAAGGAAGGTAAAAAATAAGTAAAAAGGAATTGAAACCACCTCTGGTGGTTTTCCAGCTGTGTGCTATTTTACTGTTGCAAAAGCTTCTGAAGTTTGATTGCCAATAACATACATCACTGCCTCCTGCAAGACTTTGTAAAACAAGACAATAAATTTCTATTTTCCAAGACTAATAAAAATTTTAAGTGTCACATAGGATTGCAGATGACTTTTCATACAAATTATTGGAAAGCTGATTTTGGTTCCACAGAACATATAGCCATATCATTATAGCTTACTAGAGCATGGAGGTGGAGGGCAAATCATATCCCACTTCATCACTCTGCTGCTTCAAAGGGTTAAACATTTTTTTTAAACCCCTTTGGTAGGAAAAGCAATAGAAGGCAAAAATATAAAAACATCTCTATGCAAGAGGGAAGATGCTTGCTTAGGAAGCAGATTAAACAAGTTTAGCTCATCTATTCTTCTAAGTTAAATACCCATATATGCACCTATTCTGCAGCTTATGTTAAAAACAGGAAAAAAAAAATAAATCCATAGGTCTGAACCTAACTAAACCATGTTAAAGGGGAATAACAATCCAGGCAATTACAATCTTACTAATATACAGGTTGGTTGAAGTGATAGTGAGAAGGACTAACTCAGCAAAATTCAGTGGTCTCTCAATTTACTTAGAAACAGATATTACCTTTATTGCCTGCCATTAAAAATGCCCCCAAAATGTCTTATTAATTGAGTCTTTGTAATTTGATTAAGTTTGAAGTGTTTTCTTCAAATATTTAAAATAAAATATTTTCCCAATTTTGATATTAAACAATCAGAACATTTTTTCAATAAAAAACATTTTTTGCCAAATTATTTGTGTCATTTAAATAGTATTGAAGTAATGCTTGTAAATAGTTTTTCTTGGTATCCTTGTCACATGGCTACAGTGTTCAAAACATAATGACATTTTTCAGCTTTAAAAGAGAGGAATTTCTTTTGCCTAGTATGTGAGTCAGTAGATAAATCTGAAGACAATGACTGAAATGACTGAACTTAATCAAGAAACCATTTGAAGTTTCAACTGTGATTTATTGCTTTCTTCTGAAATACTGTCGCACAAATCATTCCAAGTATCCAATGCTGTACATAGCATGGCACGTCAGATGTGTGGAGGTAGAAATCCTTTCTTTGTAGAACAGGAGTAGCTTAGAAATATCCATGCATTTAAGAGGCTCCAAACCATTATGCTTGTTCCTGTGTTTAACCAGTAACTCACACAAAAAAAATCCCTATTGAGCAGTAAAAGGCTCCTGGCAATAGTAAAGGAGAGAAGGTTTGCAGAAACAGTTTCACTCACCCACTTATTTGCATTTACCCCATTTTAAAAAAAGCCACAGTCAGTGGTACCAGTTTAGAAGTAGCATAAAGATATCCAGGCAGCTTGAGCCCACCAGTCTGAAGTTTCACACTCATAGATCTCATTTGGCTTCCACCTTAATCTGTGATACCTATATTTCTTGAACGGGTTAAAGAGGTGGCTGAAATTCTTTCTGCACAAAGGGAGAAATCTTCTGGGCTTGCCTGTAACTGCCCAAACTTTGGCAAGGCTAAACAAAGAGCACAGACCCAAGCCCTGCCAAGATCTCTGAAGGTGAGCCCTTTCCTTGCCAGGTTTTCTCAGCCTATGATTGCTCTTTTTTTCCTTATCATTCCCATTTGTTTTCTTCAAGTCCCCCCTCTCCCCCCCTCTCCTCAATTCTCTAAATCCCTCTAATCTGGAGAGAAGGGAGGGGCATTCTATACTCCAGAAGCACCCTCACTGGAACACCTGGCCAAGGAACAAAACATGGCTTTAAATTCCCACCTCTGCTGAAGGTGATGGAACAGGAAAAGTAAACTCTATGGGTTTACAGGGCTCTCTGGCATCTTTCTCCACTGAAGTAGCTCTTGTGTGGAAAAAGTACTTCATTGAAAGTGAAAAAGAAAGACATTGTAAGTCATTTTATACTCAATGACTCAATGTCAGAAAATTGGGTCCACAGAGAGCAAATGTACTGGCACTACCTAAGAATTAGAACATTTATTCGGGAGAGGGATTGCTGGCCAACCACACTTTGTATTTTATATTACATATGCCATTATTTAAATGGCTAATTGAACAATTCCACAAGCAAAACTGAGAGTGCTTTATCACAGAATACTTTTCCACTCCATGGCTTAAAGCATTCCCACTGGAGACAGTTAAGTAGGGGTCAAAGCTTGCCATTAAAGAAGGAATTTCAGCCTCAGCTTTCCAGAACCTGATAAAATATTTTAGCTTCTACCCAGAGTTTTAGTTTCTTTTTAAAGGAGTATTGTTCTAACAATGTTTTTTTTCTGCAAAGCTTATTAAGGGTACAAACTGCTGATGGATTGGATAGGCTGCTGTCACATTTTGTTGGAACAATTAGTTTGTTCTTTTCAAACAACCATCTGTGGTTCTTTTCTTGGGAACAGAACTGAATTTAAACACAGTGTAGTACCCCACTAAGTATCTGATTGGCTGTACTTGCCAAATTATCACATTCACTGACACTGGATTTATTAAATTTGATGAAATGAAATAAAGGAGATTGGAAGAGGAGTGCCAGAAAACAGTACCTATCTGTCTCTTAAAGTGCTTCTTCCTTAAGGGCAACCGGAGGTTGCTGTAGTTTCAAAACTGCCATTTAGAAACCCTCTGGATCTTGGCCACTGAGCATTCTTTCCAAAATTGCCACAGACACACATCACTCACATGTGGGACACACAGAGACAAAGCAAAAAGCCAGAGCCACACATGAGCAGCTGCTGACTTTTGATGCAGGGGACAGGTGGACTACTTATACACCTATTATCCTTGCCCCTCATCCCCCATTAGACATAGAAGCTATAAAAAAACATTAAATAATCTCTTAACTTTCTCAAATACTACTTTTAAATACTTTAAAACATTTGTATTCTACTGGGTTTTTTTTCCCTAGCTTTCTCAAACTCCAGATTTTCTTAAAGTGGACTCTTACCCTTTGTGACAATAAATATCTCAAGTCAGCAATTTGACTTCTTTGACTTCTTCAAAACAAGAATCCCTCAGTGCCACAGGAAAATAAAGGAGAGGAGGAATGTAAACTTCTCAGTGCTGCAACTGCTGGAAGATCTTTGGGCTGGTGCAAGGACAACAAAATGCAATGCCCAGGACTTTGCAGAAGCAGAAAGCGCAAACAGGCGTTTGCAATTTCTATCAGCTGAAGAGCAGCAGTAAAAATCACACCCAGCAGCTAATTAACAGCTCTAGCATCCATTTTGTTTAAAAACCAACAAAAGTAAGGGCATATATGTCCTCCTAAGGTGAGATTTTGTCAGTATTTGCAGGCACTCCCTGTGTGATGTGCAGCAAGTAAGCATGGTTGCTGGGTGCTGTGTAGTCAATGCCCAGATTTCAGAGAAGATGCCTTGCCAGAATCCTTCAGACAAGGTCACCTCAGCATAGAAATGAACTTCAGAGCCCTAAGAAACACCTGGGAGGAGCACACAGGTGTTGCAAATTCAAGTTTAAATGCCAAGAAAACGTGGATATTTTTAACATTTTGATAAATTTTTTTAACTTCTTAAGTCCTTCTAAGATCTTCTCTGGAGTGGACCACAATTAAAAAACTTGATGTCACTTTATTTGTTTTCCAGTTGATATAAGTAGGGGAAAATGTGGGCTGCAAAAAATAAATATACAAACATTCTTACCTTTCACAGATGTGACAGAAAACATCCTTGATGCTTTTTTACCACATGGACACAGAAAACTAAATACTTACAGTTTTTTTTTATCTTGCAAATCCTGATAATGTAACAAGCAATTCTTAAAATTAGATTTGAGAAAGGGGGAATTCTGCTTCACAAGCAAATTATTGACAGAAATACACAAATTTTGCATAATGCTGTTACATTCCATTTTGTAAACTTTTAGCAAAAAACATTACTATATCTGTCCTCCAATTTCAGACCATTTGCATGATCTTTATGTCTTTATGTGTGGTCACTAGGCATGCCTGTTCTAAGAATCTAATGAAATCTTGAGCCATCCACATATTGGAAAATGCCAGGCTGCCAGCTTTTAGGAAATTAACATATCTATGGCTTAGTATTACAGTACCTCAAACAATGAGGAGTTTCATATCCATCAAGTCTTAGATCATATATTAACCAGTAATTGTAAAGCAAATAGGTGGGTTTTCATCATAGAAGCCATGGAATTCATAACTATTAGTTTCACAAGTGCTTAGAAGTGCAGAAGATGCATATTTTTGCAATAAATTTTTGACATTGATTGATGGCTCTATGTTCCATTTGAAAAATATAGTTGCTGAAGTAAATATATACTATTCTGCACCTTCAAACTTTGGTAAATTAACTTACTTTGTTACCCTTATGAAATCTATAAACTTACACAATTTTGCTAACTTAAACATCTGATACAGGAAAATTTTACTTTGTCAAGATGAAACAGTAAAAGAAAACAATAAAGCTGATTTTCAATAATAATTAAAAAATAATTAGTTTGTATAAGCATCAGTTGTACTAACTTTTTAAAGTATTGATGAAAGAAGCAAAATCAAAACCCAGCCCTTTTATTGTACAGTATATGTCACATTGTTACTGCAGGTTGACAAAAAGAACAAGAGATTTATTTGGTTGATTTTTTTTCCCTTACAATCATTTCTGTGATTTTAAGAACATAGGAAGTTTTTAACTTTTACTTTAGATTTTCAATATTTTTTTTATTTTTTTTTTTTTATCTTACTCTAGTGATGAATTTCTCTTTAGCACAAATAAGCAGCATGACTTAGTTCTATTCACATGGTCTTGACCTTTTCTCAGCTCTTAATAAGCCAAAGTGGACACATAGGAAACTATGTGCTGAACACAATTATGCATTTCTGAAATCCTTCTTGTATAAACAAGTGGAGCAAACTCAGCCAGTAGTGTAATTATTTTCAAAGATGATAGGAAAAAATCTGGGGTCATTGGGTCAGTGGAAATACTTTTGCCTTTTTAGTAGGCCAGTAACCAAATTCAAAAAGACTTTTCAGAATCTGCAGGACCAAACAGAAGATCTGAGCATGGCTGTAAAGCATGACAACGGCAGTGTCAAGATTTATCAAGCAAAACTCAGAATACTTGATCCACAGCTCAGGGAGTGCTATTTTTGAGGAAAATGTTATTTTAAACATCTCTGTTGTCATCATAGCTCTCTGTAAGCCATAGAATTCGAAATTATTTTTACTAGTTGGGGTTGTAATATGTGTCCCTCTCTGCACAGGAGTGTGTCAACATAAACAAGTGGCTTTTTCATTCTCTGCTGCAAGAATGAGATATATTAATATTACTTTGAGACTGTGTATCTTTGCTGTCCAGTATCCAGAAAAATGAAGGCAAATTTATTTTTAGAGCAATCATAAGCTCACACCACTACATTTTAGAGAAATAATCAGTTTTCTGAAAAACAGCACAAAAAAATCAAGTCTATTTTTAGTTTTGTAATTTTTCATTTTTAAATTTGATGCTCTGTTTCAATCATCAAAACATTAGTAATGAGTAATTAGTAAGTGGAAAGCTTCTTTTCAGTCGTCCTTGCATTTGTCTGGGTTTTTTTGAATGGCATGCTGAAAGAGAAAACTTGTACCTCTGAAACACACAGAGCAAGATATGCACCATCCTTGCCTCTGAAAATTCTTGACTGGTTTCCTGGCAGATCAAAAATTCTACTCATTGAAATAATAGTTCACAAGATGTCCTGTAGGAGCCAGGGAAAAAAGCATGAAGCAGCAGAAAAAATATAAACTACAGTTTATGTGTTGATTCAAGAGAAAAATGGAGACGGATAAAAATAGAATGCCCATTTACATGTAAAAGAGTGGGAATATCTTACTCCAGAGACAGTGACTGGCAGTAGATGGAACAGTTCCAGAGAGTAAAACTGCTGGTGAAGTAAATTCAGACTATTTTGAGTGACAGACAAACCAATCCTGCAGGTTAGGGTAGCATAGGTGGAAGTGTGGTCTGACAGGATGACATGAGGGATGCAGTGTGTGACACATGGGCTCCTCCACCTTCGCTGTCGTCTCCTTCAGCTCTCTGCTGTGGTCAGCAGGGGCTGAGGAAGGAGCATGAGGACCACCCTTGCTGGCTCCTGTCTCAACACACACAGAGCGCTGCTTGTGCAAAGGCACAGGCAGTGGAGAGGAGAGACCTCTGCCTCTGCCTGGGATCATGTTACAGCCTAAAGCACCAAGTTCAGCTCCCCTTACCCAGACACGCATTTTATTTGCAGGACACTTTGTATGAAAGAATACAAAGGAGTAAACAGTGAAATACCCCCTCTGTGCCAAGAAGGTTTGGAATGAGTTCTCCTAACAGGAAATCTGTTACCTGACATGTCTTGCACAGCACTTGATTAAACTCAACACACTTGGGTGCAGATTCTTAGTTACAATGGGGCTGGGTTTTGCCACCCTGCACTGCTGCACTTCTCACCAATAACTGCAATCAAGGAGAATTTTAAACAAGCCTAAATCAGGGCAGTCCTCAGGTTGTTTTATGGCTTGTGGAAAGCAGCCCAGTCAGCAGGGGACCACACAGCTGGAGAAATACAGGAAGTGAAAAAATAGGCCAGTGTTAAAAAAATCGGCAATTCTGAGCATGTACGAGAGTAACTGCAAACTGCCTTAACCTGGAACCATCTATCTTCACTTATTCATTTGAAGAAATAAGGAATTTAAAGAGTATTTCAAAGTAAGGAAGAACTTGACTCTTTTCTCCCCAAGCCTTCACAGTGAGTAGCTCTGATGATGGGGAGTTCCATTCCTTCACACTTACGGTGGTACAAGTAAGGAAGCAATGGAGGCTGGCTTCCTGCCCCTTTTTATTTGTATTCCAGAAACCATTTTTGCACCATCTGTGATCCTGTTGCAATACCTACATGGGAATAAAGATTACCTTCAGACTTCATTGTAGATAAGACCACACATGGCAGAAGGCATGAAGAACGAGCTCCCTGAGGCCTTATTTACAGATGTGACTGAGTCTCCTCCTCTTACAGGTAACTAGCTGATCAGCTGCTGTAAGGGCAGCTCCCCCAATTCCTGCTCCCTATGTAAATGGGGACCACAGGGATGTGCTTGTTTTCCCTACTGAGAGAAGAGCTTTTTATGGTCAGCCCTCTGTAATACCTGAATAGCCTTCCACTCTCCCAGAAGGGAGATTAATTGGCTATGCAGCCATTTTGCTCCAGACCAGAACAACACAATATATCATAATGTTTTGTCAGGGATGGGGATGTGAACTATGGTGCCTGGTTCAGGTGTTTCTCAGCAGCTTTCAATATAATCTGCAAAGAAAATGCCTGACCGGAGCTGCCTCTACAAAACCATTCAGTTCATTGCCTATGGGAAGCACGTACTTCTCACATCACCCTTCTTCCCCTCACAGTGCTTTGATTTCAGTAGTATGGCAAAACACCAGACCTATCTATATTCAGGCACAGCCTTTGCATGGAAATCTCTGCATAGCGGGCAGCTTTCCGGCTTGCTTTCCATCACAAGACTTACAGGAGAGGAGCAGCAGTTTCAAAGACTTTTACAAGGAAGCCTCAGGGCTTCTTTGCCAGACTTCAATGGATATGTTTAGAGCATGGTATATGGAGGTTGAACTGCCTGACTCTCATTAACATTAACAGAGTCAGAAGGCTAAATGTCTGCACACCATTCTGGTGACGTACCCGCAGCATCTGGCAGGTAGCCTGCTGCCATTTCTAAGTCCTTTTGGATAAGATGTTTCCTTCTTCAGTATCAGGACAGCAAAGTTAAACAGAGGGATAGCCTACTTTCCTTCAGCTAAGACATTCTAAAAAGTAAAATAACTGTGAGGGCTCTGCCTGAATTTTAACACAGGACCTTCCACTTGCACATGAACTTACATAAACCAGAAGCCTTACAAAAACTAAATTCAAAACCCCAAATCAAACTGCTGTCAACCTATTTGTTTAAGATGAAAGAGTAGGGTAGAAGTTGCACAGGATTCATGGTCTCACGAAAATTCTAAGATGTCTGGATTATATGTGCTGTTTGAAAACTATAGATAAAGGAGGTACTTTTCAAACACAAAGCTGTTGCAACTGAAGCAAGTAGCTAATTTAAAATTTAACCTGTATTATTATAAAAAATCCTTCATTCCCTGTTTATGAACACCTGCAGTTTTTATCACACACATTTTCACTGGAAACAATCTGTTAAAACTGTAAAATTATTATAGTGTGGTCCCATAGTATGTCACACTGGCAGTACCTTTGATCTCAGCCCCTGGGAAACATTTTTTCATGTGGGCAGCAGCAGCAGCTGTAAATACAATGTTAATACTGTTGAAGTATTAAATTTCTCTTTCATTTTGCTGGCTGAAGTCTGAGTGCTTATGCAGTACTATACTTCCCATATAACTCACTTTCAAGTTTCTGAAGTTTCAAGATAATCGAGTGTCCGAGATAATGGACTGTCTTAGGTACTTTTATAATGGTGTTACAAGTTAAAAAAAAATGGACCTCTCAGTTTCTTTAAAACCTGTGAAAACATACTTTGGTGATAAATTGTAATCTCTCAACGTCTTGATCCCCTCCTTAGCTGCTGGACAATTCCCAGCTTTTCTGCTTTAACCTGATTAGAAACAACCTGTTGCGTAAATTACTTTGTTACAACCTACAGATTACTGTTTTTTCTCGCATATTTAGTCCTACTTTAACAAAAATTATCTCTTTTTAAAATGCTCTCCGCATCCCTGGTGATTGTCTGGTTGTCTTAACACTAGAATTCTAGATTGTGTACCGACTTTGCCATACACAAAGAGCACAAAGATCTGCCCTTAGCTTGGCATCACGCTGTGTAGCTACAGCCACCTCACACCCATCCCAACCATTCCTGAAGCCCATGGTGTAACACCTAGAAAATGCCCTGAGCAGTGTAAAAAAATAGCTTGAGATAGCTGAATGCTGCTCAAAACCCTACTATTTTGTCCTGATGGAGCTGCTTTGCAGTAATATCTTACTCATTCAAGTTTTATACGGGCAAAATTATTAAGATTGGGCAATTTTATTGTTCATGTACAGAGTACACATCTTCACTAAGAATATGTCTTTAACAATATTTTAATTAAAAAAAAAAAACAAAACAGGACACACATTCTGTTTAGTGGAAATTTACCTTTATGCACATATCAGTGTTTTAAGTGCTTTATGCCTTTGAAGGGCACTTGCACTAAAATGTCTTAGGAAAAGAGATTCTACCAAAAAAAGCACAATCTTAAGTGTCATAATTATCTTGATTTAGCTTCTTACATTCATTGCTTTTGATTATGAATGAAAACACAAGACACAAGGCCTTTTCTACTTTGTATGCTCTGTACACACTGCCATCAGAAGTGCATAATAATATGCATTTTTGTTCATTTTCAAATACCACTGTAATAGTCAGTTGTGTGCACACAAAGCTTTTTAAATGCATACGCTGTGGTTTTGTGCCTTAAGGCAAATCTCATTTCATGCTTCTTGGTATCAATATAGCTTGGGAATGCAAGGACTGAAGCCTATATTCAGGGTCTAAATCCAGAAAAGATATAAAAGACCTGTTAGAAGGAGGTGGGGATGGAGGGAGTGTGGGAGAAAGAGTGGCAAGCAGGAGAGTACACTTCCTACCAAAGCAAGTACATATCTTTTGTCTTCAACCTGGGAGTAGAATTAGACATCCATTTGAGACTTAGAAGAGCCAGGAGGCTAATGTTAATGGGTTTTTTTGTTAATCAGGCATCAGGTAAAGCTTTTAAATAACCACTTGCAAGGACTGGAAGTCAGCCTTCCACTTTTCCCAAGCAAGAGCAGTAACTGCCCCAGGACACCTAAATAACATGACTATTTTGGCACAAATTCTGTGCACACTCTCCTCCACGTCCTCCCACTAATGAAAATAAGTATTCCTTTCATTCCTGGATGTTTATTTTAAATGTAGAGGTTTTTGCAGAGGAAAGCCATATTAGAATAGCTTTTACATGGAAAATTGGGGTAAAAGATGGTCCTAAACCCCTTCTGCCAGGCAAAGATTGAACCCACACTGCATACTCCTGAATGAATGGAGACTCACATCACCTGCTGCTGCTGCTGTGCTTCATGCACAGCCTGTACCATTAGTCATGCTCAAAGGATGCCAGCTGGATATAGACCCTCAGGTGAAACAGACTGAGGAATGCCTTGCTTATGAATTCAAATTAGGCTTAAATGTAAATTATGGCTGGGTCACTCCACACTAAGCTGGTTTGAGGATGCCCAGGAAAAAAGAATTTAAAGCCTTCAGGAAATACAGGGATTTTGACATGAACGGGTGGCTAAAGACAGGTTCAGTCTGCACTCCCTGCAACCCAGCTCTAACTAAGCCTGCTCCATTGGAGAAGCTGAGCAGTCGGGTCAGTGCAAAGGCTCAGAAAAATGCATGGCAACTAAAGAATTCAGGTGGCTCCAAATTTATGCGACCCCTTTATGACATCAAGGAGTCACAAAGGCTGCAGTTTGGAACACAGAGCCTTAAAGCAAGTATTAGGCAGCTTTGCTCTTTCATATTCATCCTGTCTTGATTTTCTTCAGATTATTTATATAGTGAAAAATCCTAGTAAAAGAAATTCAAAATTTTAGGGAGGAAAATTTCACATGACTTTAGAGGGGTTGATGGAAAGATTTACACAACCACAGTGCAAAAGATGGTGGTTTGTTAAAGAACAACCTATCAGATGTGAGCTAAGAAAGGAAAAGAAGGACAACTTGACTTAGATATGCAGGTACCAGCCCTTGTTTGAGGGAGAGGGTTCCAATCACCTATTCTATAAAAAGCAAATGACATAAGGGACTTGGTATGACTGTATCACAGCCTCCAGTGGCCCAAATCTGTTTGTCTGCACTGACAAAGCTGCTTCTTGGGCCACTCTTGGCAGCCTCGTCCTGGGTCACAACTCCAAGTGCTTTTAACCATGGTGGCAAAGAAAATTGTGCAAGGATGGAGATGCTTCCTGAAATATAACAGGAACACACATCTGTGCATCCTTGACACCAAATCAGTTAGAGATCATCAAGGAGTTAGGGAGGAGAGATATCTCTTTATAGCTTGGAAAACCCATCTTGCCTCATATCAAATACTCTGAAACTCCTCAAAAACTTACTTACCTCAAAAACTGCTAAGGTATCTCCCAAGCAAAAACTCCCGTTCCCTGACCACTTTTGTTTTGCACATGCCTATACAGTTTCACAGACTGCTAGAGGAATGAAATAAATATATTTTAATAGAAATCATTCTCAAAAAACAGCTGTGATCAGTAACAGGTGCCTATACAGTTTCACAGACTGCTAGAGGAATGAAATAAATATATTTTAATAGAAATCATTCTCAAAAAACAGCTGTGATCAGTAACAGGATGATGCATTTGTTATGGTAGATTTAAACTATGATAAGAACCTGTTCTTTGAGTAGCTCTGACACTTCTCATTCCTGTCGCTATACTTTATAGAAAAAGAAGAAACTATTCTATTTACTGTATAGAAATCAGCACACTGTATTATGTACAATCTGCAAAAACATAAACTGCTTTTGTCAGAGTAAATATTTATAGAACTGTGACTTTAAGATATTGCAGTGTTTAATAAAGAACTTTTCTTGCAGTTTAGAAATATGAATTCTGGTCAAAAAAATATCAGGATGTACTTTTTCCTTTTCCACAGAATCCTGATATCTGAATTAGAGCATTCTGGGTGGTGGGTCTGGATGGGTGGCCTACTAGATGGGTGAAAACCTGCCTGGGCCCTGAGGCCAATAGTGTGGGTGGTTTAATGGCACACACTCTACCTGGAGGCCAGTTGTGATGTTTTCAAGATCTCTCTTGTCTAACACCTTTTACAGTGATCTGGAGTAGAGGTCAGAGCTCTTTTTCACTTCTGGGGGACACCTAGTTGGTGCAAGCAGCCAACCTGCTTGAAGCCATGGCCGCTTCCAGGAGCACCAGGCAGGCTGGAGGGATGGGCTGGCAGGAGCCCTAAGGAACAAAACAATGACAATTGCAAAGTTGTACCCCTTGAATGTCTGAAACCCAGGCAGTGGTAGAAGCTGTGGAGCAGCTCTGTAGAGAAGACAGTGGTGGACCATCATCTATGGATGAACATGCTCTGGCAGTGAGAGTGAGTTTGGGGCTGTATAATCAGGAACATGCCCAGTGGCAAGGGAGAAGCCTGTGCCCCTTAATTTCACCTGCTGACCCTATCTAGGAGACTGTGTCTGGTTTCAGGTCTCTTGAGCAGTAAAGGAAGGCATTGTTAATGCAGCAGGTTCCATAGAGGATTGACAAGATGGCTGGGACTGGAGCACAAGTGCAGACATCCTGTAAGGAGAGGTTGAGGCTCATCCATCTGTGAGAAGGAATGGTGATTCAGGGCACCCAATGGAGCCCCCAGTGCTTTTGGTAAATTTAGCATGAAGACAGGGTCACAAGAGTCCCTGGAGGGACCCTCAGGAGGGTGAGAGACAACAGACACAAACTGAAATGGGGGGCACCACTGAAAACAGGAGAATGCTCTTTTACTCTGATGGAAGTCCAGAAGTGAACAGGCTTCCGAAGAAGGCTGTGCAGCCTTCAGCCTTGGTGGCTTTCAAGACCTAACTGGATAAAACCCTGAGTAGCCTGAGCTGACCTCAGGACTGATTCTGCTTTGAGTGGCAAGTTGGACTAGAGATCTTCTGGGGCCTTTTCCAACCTGGATTAGTCTGTGATTCATTACATGTTTTAAGACCTTTCCTGGAGCTTTCTAATCACTGTCTTCTTTAACTTTCTTTGGATTTGGCATGAAAATCTCCTAAACTATTTCTAAAAGTACATCTAAAAGAACATCCCTCAAAATATCTGTTCTGTTTTAGGTGGGTACTGTCATTATATATATATATATATATATATATATATATATATATATATATATGTATATATATATATATTTAAGTTCTGAATACTGCAGCTTATTTTGAAAGGCTCTTCATGAAATAATAAAAGCAAGGGCAAGCTTTTAAAAATTTAATCTAGATGAGCTATGTAGGAATGAATTATGCCTAAGGATATGCTGCCATATTTAAATGTAGAAAGGTATAATTACAAGTGCTACAAGTACGAAACAGAGCTTCTTAGAGAAATTAAGGCTTCTTTAAGAAAAATAAAAGGAATTGCAAATGTCTGTGTGGCTTAAGTTTTCTTTTGTTACTATGGCTACAATAAAGAATTACCAAAAGAGAGAATTGGATTGGTACAGTATTAAAGATTTGAAGTGCTAATTAGTATTCTCCTTCTATTACTCTGATAGCCACATAATCCACAGCCATTTATTCTAAATCACTTAACTCTGAATGCTTCTTTAGCTTTGTTTTGAAAGTAAATGCTGACTTTATTTATTACATATTTGTCTGTATTTAAAAAAAGACTCAGTTCAATTAACATATTTTTGAAGTCTAGACTTCTTAATTTTTTAAATACTCCAGACAGCCATTTATTTTCAACTTTTTAGTGATACTATTTTCTTTTGCACAACTGTATTACACAGTGTATTTCCTTTGATGTATAATCATTCATGTGGTGCCTCTCTATTTCTGGCCACTCATAACTGTATGTGTATTTGAACCTAAGATTTCTCTGTCCCAAAAATAGCCCTTTTAAACTGAAATACCTTTAGGTTTTATACCATTTTAATTGCACATTCTTACATTTTTCTAAAATTATAGAAATATCTTTAAAGCCAAGCTGTCTATTGTGTACTGGAAAACTTCCACGCTGCTTTCTTAATCTGAGTACTTACATATCTGTCTCATTTTGTAATCTAAGTTTGCATGATGTACATATACAGATTGACCAAAAGCATATAAAACTGTTGCATATAAAAATAGAGAAAGAAATACGGTACTTTATGTGGACACAGTCAAAATATTAAACCACTTAGTGAAAAATACCACTAAATGGAAAAATTTCAAGAGTTTTTTCCTATATGTTAGGTACTGATTTTGATTCAGATTTTGATTCATTCTTGTCTCTGTCTCAGTCTTGGTAAGGGGCAAGCTATCTAACTTCCTGCCTGCCTGAGGTGGTGGATGCTGGAGCTGATCTGACTGCTGGCTGCTGCAGTCCTGCCATCCTCCCTGTCTCAGCTCTGACCCTGGCTAAGGCATTTCAGTATGAAAAGCAGTATGAAAGGGTTTTGTTCTCCCCTCCCTGCTTTCCCCTGCTTTTTATAGCTTTAAGGCACAGAAACAGAAAAAATCACGGCTGGACAAACATTAGAGTTAGTGTGAAGGGAGGATTGCTGGTTTGCCAGGAAAGACAAACTGCTCTAAGTGAGACTTAGCTGCACTGCATGGGATGCCAGCTTCAGTTTCTCTGGCTCTAACATTGGTTTAGTGTTGATTCCCTCTTTCTTTATTTATCCTAATTTGTTACCTGTAGCCTGTCCTATTTTAGCAGTAAGACATTTGGGAACACTTTACTAGCTATACATAAAGAACAAGAACATATGCATAAAAGTTCTGAAGGAAATATGCTGAAAGCAGCAAAAGGAAGCAACAAATGGATTTCTGCCAATAACATGTATAATAAATGGCTTCTTGGAAGGTGTTTCAGCAGATGTGTAAGAGAATGATAAGTATTTGAAAGCACTGGAAGACAGTAATACTCTTGCTCTTCATCATTACCAATAATAGGTATTTTAATAGATGCATTAGTAGCACAATTTGCAATAATAAGATCAAGCAAATCACGTGGCCTTCCTTGAAAATTTTACTGACCCAAAGACAGAACTACAGGTCACCAAAGTTTGGCTGCGTTTTCATCACAAAGTAATTTGTTCTGTCTGGTCTGGATAAAATATTCTGCTCCAGGCATGGTAAATTTGACAAGATTACCATTGCTATTTGAGCAGACAATGATTTTTGTCTGTCTAGGTGACAGTAATTTTTTTTCCAAGGCAAAATGAACAATTGCAGATTTGGCTGGAAGTAGGGCAAGACTGTCTTAGAATAAGTTAAGGGTTAGAAAAGTTATGGAGGGGAAAGAATTGGACAATATTTACATTTGAACAAAATCTCACCGATTCCTGAGAAATAATGAGAGAGAAGATACTCTTATTTTTCCTTTTTTCAAATAGTCTGGGAACTCCAGGTATGAGGGAGGACAGCGCTACCAATCATGTCTGTTAGTACAATGTTAGCTTTTTAATAAGGGTGGATAGGTGCAATTGCCTCAAAATCCCAAACCTATGGACATGGAAGTCCACAGCATGTGTGACCTGAGCACAGTTCTTAACAAAGCCTACCAGCCTTGCAGAGCTCACAGAGATATCTCAACAGCAAGGAGATATCACATCACTCATCTGCACGAGTGGACAAAACAAAGATCTGTGAGAAGGAGCACACAGATAACACAGGGCTCTGTGTACCTTCCAGGAAACAACATGAGCCAGATAATCTCCCCCACAGCAGCAGTCCAGGGAAAGTTCAATGTTGTGTATAAAAACACGTATATTTAAAGAATTTTTAAGTAACCTTCTTCAAAAGCTTATACAGGCACTTCATGAGCATTAAAGAGGTCTCATTGACTTTAGCAGGACTACTCTTGTGTTGAGCTGAGCCTATCTCTAAGCCTTTGTAGAAGAAAGCCCTTGGCAAGTGTGTGAAATGTGCCAGTGACAATGAGCTGCTGAGAGTGAAGTTCTCTAAGAAACTCAAATCAAAACCGAGCTTTAGTAGAAATTCCCTGGGGAAAGGACTGGATCAAATGCCACACCACCCAGCTGCTACCAACAGATGGGCAGCAGTCCTGGCACACTGAGCAGCTCTCACAACGGCATAGTGAGAACTGGGCAGGAAAGAGGGTACAAGAAGCAAAAACATGGAAACAGTGTGGCTGGGGAGGTTGCTATGATTTTTTTGCATGTACAGCAATGACCTCATATGAGAGATGTTTTTTCATTCCTTCACAATTTGCTAGAAACTAGCAGGCACAGAAAAAGTCAACACTTGGTACAAAAGACAGGTCTTTGGAAGCTGCTTCTGTAGGGTCAATTGCTTGGCATGCAGCCTGAAGTATCAAAAGAGAATGACACAGAGTAAATAACCCTATAAATATATTATTCCATTAATAAAGGCTTTGTACAGTTAACATAGCCGCAGGAAGTCTGCAATATAAAAAGGTTCACTTTTTATCAATACATAGTCCTTATAACGAACTTAAAACAGACTTGGGAAGTTTGATCTCAGGCAACTTTGAATCTCCTCCACCTCAGGATAAGCAGATACAGAATCTTTGAAGAAAACCAATAAATATATTAGTAAAACATTAGAAATAGAATCTTTGAAGAAAACCAATAAACATATTAGTGAAATATTAGAAATAGAATTTTTGAAGAAAGCCAATAAATATATTAGTTAAGTGCTAGAACTGAGATCCTTTGAGAGACTATTCAACAAAGCTAGGTGGATTCATTGTCATTAGCACCATTATCAATACTCTTGTGTGCAGGGGATGAGGCACAGCCTCCGTCAGAGGACAGCAAGCAGATCTAAACTTGACCTCTTTTGAAAACATTCCACAGCCTTCTTTGAACAAACCTTGTCAATATCAGTGATGCACACAACCATAGTACTGCATTTAATACCACCATATGGTGGCAACCCTGCCTCCCTGCCCTATGAAAAAAAAGAAAATGTAAAAAGTAACATTCTGGAACTGTCAAAATATTTGAATTATTTTAAGGTCCACATTAGACTTCCTTATTAATTTTGCATGCAGGATACTCGGGTGTTAGAGAGATTATCTACAATGAAAAACACAACTGTCACATATAAACTTGATTTTGGTGATTTACAAAAAACACAATACTGTCACCATCATAACACAAATAATACTGATAAATATCAAAGTAGAAAATAGATGTAAAAACACAAAGATGTTCTGACTCACTCAATGACGCATCACATCTTAAGGGACATGAATAATCATTATTTCAACAATCAAACATTCAATCTTAATTTAATGCTATTGTTGGGAATGAAATTAAACACAGGAAGAAACATAGTAATTGTTATGTGGCATTAATTATTTATACCATATATTGATGTTCTCTACAACAGAATTACAAGAATCTGCAGTGCAGGTCCCGTGCTTTCCATTCAATTTCCTCAAATCCATGTAAATCTGAAAATTCTTTGCTGCTGGTAAAATATTCACATCTAAGGTGAGCTGTTCATGGTTGTCAATGAGTCAGGAATTCTCCTAAGCCTTTGGTGTAGGTGGGATTATCAGTGCCTGGGTTGCATATTGAAACAATCTAGTGGGAAGAAATCTGTTGTCTCTGGTATAACCACTTGGATAGAAAAAAGGCATTGGCATGGCACTGATGTATCATGTAGGTGCAGCAGAATCTAATTATAACTCAGAATGATTAAAGCATTTTTTCACTCCTGAAGCTAGAAGCTTTTATAATTAGGATTTTCTGTTCTCTAAATGTGTTTTCTCCTAAGAAATGACAGAAAACAAGTGTCAGAAGAAAAGAAAAAGTTTCATCATAGATTCTTATCAAATTGGTGTTTGCAGATAGTTTTCATAATTCTAATCTCTTTACAACATAATTAAATGAATATTGACTAAACCCCCCCCCCAAAAAAAAACCCCACCATTTCCTCCATTTTCCTTAAGGCTTATTTCTGACTAACTTTTCCATTTTAAATAGAGACAAATGTTTTACATATATTAATAAGCAAATAAAAATTAAATGTAAATAAATATAAATATTAAAAGCTTTATTTCATGATCACAGTTACTACATTAATATGCATGATTTTCAGGACTGATCTATTCTGATATCTTACTATAGGAATTTCACTTTTTTTGACATATAATTTTATGAGTGACAGAAACTTCTACAGACCACATTCATATGCTATTAACTTCCACTCAGCTATTAACTTCCCGAATATCTCTTAAAAATTCCTCAGTATTCACTGATTACGTAAGTTATTAATATATAATATACATGCATAAAATTTGTCTTATATATTTTACTGTCATTTAACATTTCTCTCAGTTTCCCCGAGGTATCAATCTCCCCTGTCCCCCCAACTCATTATTTGCTGTTCCAAATAAGGCAAACATAAATAGAAAGAGAACCTGACATAAGCATTATTCAGTCAGCTTCCTGTGTTATTTTTCCCTTGAAGTGGTTCACTGAAATATGCTCCACAGGGCATATGAAAGTTATAGCACCTAGTCAAAGGAAATACATTTCAAAATAACTATTTCTTTCCTGAACTTCCCACTGAGACCTTTGTTCACCTGAAATAGTTTGTATTTCTAGATTCTATCTTTTTAGTCTGATTGCCTATAAATTTCCTGAAATACAGACAGATGAACAATCAGTTTTAAGACATGTGACAGTATAGCACCTGGACAGAGCACAGACACAAGACACCAGTGACAGCCTCTGAAGAAGCTGATCATCAGTACCTTGAAGGGTACAGTTACAACATCCCTGTATTTATTAACAAACTGCATACAACAATTGGAAACACTGTATGACCTTCAAGCTTTAGCACACGTTAAGCCAAGACTTAACATATTTTACTACTGCTCCCTGAAATGTCAGGACTACAATGTTAGCAACTGAAATAGCGAATGTGCACAAATGCCCACGGGAATATACTTTATATTCTGATGGTTATAATTTCTTCACAGTGCAATTATGTCATTCATGTTACTTATGGTGTACTTTCATTGTTCAGTTAATGTGCCTGTGCACATAAATGGGAAAGGGATGTGTACTATGGGATGGTGAAAAGGATACTCTACTTGCCAAGCTGAACGAATAAAAGAGCTACTCAGTGAGCTAAAGATGGCCTGCATGTACACTCATAAATTGTCAGCTGTCGCTTCCTAATTAAATACAGCCAGCTCTCACAGCTTGGAGTTGAAGGCTTGACCTGCTTCAGTATCAGACCAGACATTTAAACATCTACACCTTCTTCCCTCTTCTTCTATGCTAAATGTCAAAGAACATTATTTATAGCTCAGTACTTCCTAAGTCATTTCCTAGAATAACTGCTAAAAAGGAGATGCTAGAAAGCAAATGGAGCAAGCAGATTTCTCACTGAAGAGAGAAACTTATTATGGTCTTACTCAGGGTAGTAACTTGTTCCACTGTCACCTGGATTTAGCTGCATTTAGCATCACACCTTCCCTTGTCTCCTGATAGCGTTGTCACCACAGCCATAACATACTTTTAGGTCCATTAAACAACATCCAAACAGGTCCTTGGATTTAGTATCTTGTCTTGTCCTCCTGATATATCTGATGCCATGTAGATGTTTGAATAACTTCAAGGACACCCAATACTTCCAGAAGAAGAGTTGGAGATTTTGTGATCTATACATCTTAAATTCACAGCTTAACAGAAATTTCATATATAACTAAATACCCATACAAGAACATTAAAACCCATCTGCCTGAATCTTTCTGCTGGTATTTGTGAGATGCCTGAGGATTTTTCACATTTTTTGGTGAAGATTTAAGCTATTTTATAGAAATATATATATATATATATATATATATATATATATATATATATACACAATATGGCACAATGCAATACAACCTCTCCTCTAGCCTGCTCCAGTCTGACAACTAAAATGAAAAATTAATATACAGAAAAATTAAGGGTAATCAAAATATTTTGCTCAGTCTCTACTGTAGTGCAAAGTGTAGCATATTTTTTATATGTTAAATCGTTTCTCTGCAACTCTGGACAAGGTAAGAATTGGAAATAGTTACTTCTAGCAATGACTGATACAAAACACAAAGATTTAAAGCTGTACCTGGTGCTAACCTTTGGGAGTTGTTTTTGCACACAGTAAAATTCTCTGTGGGTGAAAATGCATGTGAACTCCACAACAAGGTGGTGCACCATGATGTATAGAAGAAAGACAGCTCACACATCTCACATATTGGATTCAGAAAATAATAAAATATTAGGAAAATCACACATTTGTGGGATGGATCAAAAGGTGCTATTCAGAGAAGGCTTTTGTACCTATTTTCCCGATAGCTAACAATAAGATTATATCAATTTTTATTTTTTTTCCGAAGACAACTCAAACAAATCAGGTTATACTGAAGTTCCCACTTCAGCCACTCTGGAGAAAAGGAAAATACTCCTGTAAAGAAAAAATAACACTCCAAATCATTTGCTACTTTTAAGTAATAACTGTGAGGCGTTTCTGTGATAGTCTATTAATTTTTGACTTCATTTGATTTCCAGAGACTCCATGGCCTATAAAAGAACTGGAAATTCTTATAATGAATTCTTATAATGACCACTATAATAGAATCTATTATGCCAGCAGAATGAAGCCTGTGTCAACACTTCCATTATAAAATTTTGATTTTAAGAGTTTTTAACTTATCTCTATGAATACCATAAGCCCTACTGTGTAAGTCAAACCATTGTTTTCCCACAGCATAAAATTATTGCGAGGATATTACTGATTTTAACTGAACAAAAGTCTTAATTAGAAAAGATGAAAAAGAGAAAATAATCTTATTGCTTTATCAATAAAGTGTTTATTGTTGCAACAGTGTGTCTGAATTTTAAAACACTGAACACTGCTTCATAATTGGGGTCATTAGACTGTGGATAGGAAGCAACTTTCCTGTCTTCACTGAGGGTGACAACAGCAGCACTGAAGACATTCCTTTCTCAGTGATTTTCATCTTTACCACTCATTCTTTTGTCAATATTATGGGGTTTTGTTTGCATGAAACTGCCAACATGACAGGAATGTCAGCACAGAAAAATAATAAATTAATACAAAAAATTATTAATTGTATTAATAAATTAATAAAAATACTTATATAACACAAGAATGCATGGTGGAATACAAAACTGCTTTCATATAAAAGGTAAGAGCTGAAACAGACAAACTTACAACGAGGGATGTTTTCACTCTGAATGTAGTCTAGCCTATGAATGCACAAATAAGGAAATACATATATATATATACACATATACATATATACATATACATATATATATATATATATATATATATATATATATACACACATATATATGAAGAAATAGCACTTTTAATTTTGAAACATTAATACCATACCACAGAGATTTTCAACAATCCAGTGCCAATCTGGAGCCACATGTTATATTTAAGCTCCATAGATTTGGGCCTTTTTTAAAAGCACATTAATTTAGATACTCAGCCTTAAATTTTATATTCTTCCTGATAAGTTTTTAACATTTGCAGCTGCCAAAAGAAGTATAAATTTGCATTTTTTTCAATCTCAATGAGTGAGAAAGAAGGAAAAGTTCTTCAGAAAATCATTTGAATACTGTATGGTGTTTTAGGTTAGAGAGAAGTATTTTCCATGTCTCTATAAAGAAGACTAAGAAGTGTAAAATTCTCTCAGCTACATCAAAAATGGTCCCTAAAAACTGGAATAAATACCATTAGCAAATTCATCCAGAAATTGACTGTTAGTGACATATTGAACATGGATTTCTGTTCAATCACGTACATGGTAAAGACATACGACCTGTGAAAACAAATTTATTTCAATTCCATTTCTGTTCACATGTCCAAATAACCCATAGAAAGTAAAATGGTTTCCATATTATCCTTCAAGCTTAAGGTGGTAAGAAAAAGGAGAAGGAAGACAGAACCAATGAAAAAACAACTATTCCTGAATTCCTGGCTTTTCAGGTAATTCACACTTATTAAATTTAATTTTCCAGGCTAGAGTGTATCTGAAGCAGTGCAGACACACACCAACCCACAAATTGTGGAATCCATTGCAACCTTTAATGGTGTACCACTAGTTCTAATGATTTGGGAAGAAAGTTGCACTAACAAAGATGTGCTAAAAAAATTCAATCAAAACAAAAAGGTACCACACTTCTGTTTTAATGCATGTCTGGGTTACTGTGAGAAAGTGGAAGTGTCCAAATTATGAATGCTGCATGCAGCATCTCAGCACCTCGTGAAAAAATTGCCTGGGGAAATCATTGCCATCCCCTCACACGGCAATTCAATTACATGACAAAAAACTTCTGCAGTTCCATTTCTTTTCATTCTGTAAATTCTGCCTGGATTAACCTACGTGGTGTTATTCCAAACCAATTTATAACAAATAAAGTTGGATTTAGCGTGGCAATTCTATATTCAGAATTAAAAGTGCCTTGTAAAAAGAAGGTACCATCACCTACATCCAACAAGGTAAATTAAGGAAGGGACAGGGACTTGCTGAGCAATTCACCAGGCATCAGTGGCAGCACCAAGAGCATAATGCTGATTTCCAGCCTGAAAGTTTACCAGCTTGAAGGTAGAGGAAAAGAAGATGATGTTATTACATTAAACCTGGAAGCACAATCTTTGCTTATAAAAGCACAGAATCTGTAGTTCATGATCACAGTCTCAATTTCTCTGTTTTCTTGTAGTTCAAGAAATGTTTTGTGTTCTGGTCTGGAAAAAAGAGACACTTTCCCTTGCAAACTGAAAGGGCAATTCATTACTATGCAATCTGCCAGTTCATTAAATGTGTTTATGGAATATTGCAAGAGAGATAATGGGCATACAGTTTAGAATGTGTCTTTGTCATTGAAGAAAATTTGATTTTAAAATCACTTGGAGCTGATAACAATCTAACTCCAACCTTGGCAGAGAGTACATTAAACAAAAATCAGCATTCATTTGGACATTTTTTCCTTTTTCATGCTAGTAAAAAAAAAAAGATTAAGAGGATCTCTCTGTAGCAAATGTTCAAACTGGTAGCCTTCCAGCATTTGTGCACATTCATTTGTGAAGGAGCTACAAAGGAGTACAGTGATCTGCTGTACACAACCTGTGTGTTTAGGTATTTACATGCATTCCTGCCTCAAAAGAGCCCTCCTGCTCTATACACTGTGCAGACAGAAGACCATGCAGAAAGCAGGGCAGTCTGTTTGATGGGCCCCTGTTCACTTCTTAAAAAAAACACCAAAATAAGATGGTTTCAGTATCTGCACATTAGGGAAAATGTCAATATAAAGAGACAGCAAAAGCATTAAAAAAAAAATGGAGAAAGGTCTCCAGCCCAGCTCTCCCCAGCTGAAGGAGTGCATGGTAATAGGACTAAAATTTCACTTTGTTTCAGAGGTGTCATGCACCAGAGGTGAGGAGGCTCTTAGGTCAGGCAGCTCTGTAAAACACACAGCCCTTCCCTCAGAGGCTCCCAAAAGTGTATTTGTGTCTGCCCAGAAGGAAAAAGGGTCTGTTTGTGCTTGTTATTGGGCAAATGAACCCATGGCCAGATGTCTGATACAACTAACTTGACAGCCACTAAACTGACAGGCAACAAATTTAGGAAATAGTTTTAAGCTCTCAGTTTCTTCCAAATGGACAAATGTATTAGGAAAAAAAAAGTTGTACATCAAAAAGTTTTCTAACTTTAGGTAGAAAGCTGAATATCCCACTACAAATAAAAAAAAACAAAACAAACTTTTGAAGATCTCTTGTAGAGTGAATGCATCATATTATTTTCCCATGCTTCCCACATGAACCAATTTATTTCACCCATGGGAAACTCAGGAAAACATATTTCACAGTATGTACCTCTGGTAAACAATTTTGCTGGAGCTCCAGTAAAAAGAAAAGTTTGAAACAGCAGAAAATTAAACATAATACCTCTGATTACTGAAAATACTGTACCTACAGTAAAAATGAAATCAAGCACAATAGGCTGAGGGAACATCAAGGAACTTCACACAGCAAACAGAAGACTAAACTTTCAAAGTAAAAAAAAAAATCTTGATTGCACAGTGGGAGGAAATTTCTAAGAGATGTATCCAAGCTAGTTTTTTAAAATGAATTTCCTACTTTCTAGACTTGAGTCTCAAAGTACTCATGTCACTTAAATAGAAATTGTAGCAACTCATTCCAGCTGCAAAGGTTTAGGATTTACTGAATTAAATGGTAATAGGCTGAATCCAAAGATTACATGCCCCAATAATTAGGAAAGAGCTAATACATTTAAACATTTATTTTTCTGTTTAGAACTAAATATTAGCCAGTTGCTCAGTCACAGTAGACTTAAATCATAGGCCTGATCCTAAGTTTTTATGAATATTGAATGTTTTAATCAAATTTCAGCCTCTTGAAATCTTCCTCAGCCATGTGCAACCACAATCTAGCTCTTGCCATTAGAGTCTTCAATGGCTTTTCAGTGAACAGCAGAAAACCTCTCCAAATCCCTGCTCCTTCCTCCTTGCAATGTTTCCACTGTCCTTTGCAGAAAATGGGCAGAGCACAACATGAAATAGGAACAGCTGAGCATTTGGCTCACCACTGGAAACTGCAGCTCAAAACAATGACGTACTCTTATGGCAGAATAGCAAAGAGAGCAAAGCATTCAATGAAAAGAAGAAAAGGACAGGAAAAGTTTCTGACAAAGCCTTTGTCATTTATGACTTGACAAAGTAATGACAACCAGACAGAACCTTGGGAGAGGTTTCCTTCTATGAGTTTCCTTCTACGGCCCGAAAGATGCCACACCTCACAACACATCCAAAGAAACATCACCCAGAACTGCACACTTGGTAGCATGGCAGATCTCTCCCAGACTAGCATTCCCTCTGCCTAGATGCTTTCTGTCCCTGAGGGCACACCCTTGCAAAACCAGTCAGGAGTGCTCCTGCCTTTGTGGCCTTGGAGAAGACTTTTACGTAGGCAGCAGTGACATCCCTTCAGCCTGCCAGTCAAGGTGCCCATTGACGGCTCTCTGATACTTGTTTTTGGCATCCTATGCTTCCAGGCAGGCTCAGAGCTGTGTAAAGTACAACTCATCTTTCTGTGATGGAGATACCCTATCCCTTCAGAGCTCCTCAAACAATGACCACCACCAGTTCCCAAACACCACCAGCTTCTTTTGCAAACACCACTGTTTGCCTTGTGCTTAGTTTCTTCAGTCTTCCTACATCCCAGTCCCTTTTCAAAGATTAGTTTCTGATGCCATTTTTCTTTTGCTTGAAGGGGAGATTTTCAAAGGCAGTAATACAATCAAACCCTACAGCCTGCTGGCTCTCAAGAGATGTTTATCTTCTATTTGTGTAAAGAGCTCCTCTGACTCTTCCGAGATACTGAGCTATAATTTTTTATTTATTTTTGGCATGTTCCAGCTGCTCTTCTCCACTTACAAATTCTATTGCTTAACTACACTGACACTGATCTCAAACATCCAAAAAAGACTGTTTCTACTTTCTGAGACCCATTAGCACAGCTTGTAGGCAGGAAGAATATGCACAGGCTCAGGCAGTCCTGATGCATTGCTTGCAATGCAGAAGGATGTACAAAAAGAATATATGAAAGCAAATAAAGTTAAATATTAGATCACAAGATTTCTATTTTAGTCTTGTTAACATTTTCCTATGAGAGGGAAGAAAATTTAATTTTTAAGAGACAAACCAATCCTAGCTCAGGAATTGGAGTTCCCTTTCTGCCAACAAGGAATGGTGTTTCAAGACATCTTCTTGAAACTTAATAATAAATCTGTACCTGACCTCTTCTCTTACATTTAAATAAGATTGCTGTCATGACCTCACTGTGTAAAACTGTCCCAAAGATCACAAAGAAGTTTTCACTGCAGCCATCACTCAGAGTGACCTCCGAGGATTCTGCAAGAGCAGCCAAAATTTTAAAATCCATTAAGGTTGCTTAAAAAATTGTGGTACCATATTTAGGGCAACAATTTTAACCCACCACACAAAGTGCTTTGACACGGTTGGTTGTGGTTAGTATAGCAGTGATATGTTAATTCAGGTACTTTTATAGGGTAAATTAGTTACATAGAGAACCTTGTTCACTGTTTTCACACTGGAAGAACACTGTCTTTACTAACCTAAATGCCACCTTGAGCATGGGCATGGGGAACTGCAGCATTGCTTCAAAGCTCTATTGTTTTTTCACATTCCCATGGGGCAAAAAGAATTTTTAAGTATTAGGAGAGTTTAACTAGCTCTTCATTTCTTTTTCCCTTCCAGGAAGGCTAGGATGATGTCATTTGCCCTTACATATTCTTAAGGAAAATCAAGGACAATTCAACCTTGAAGAAGTGCATCCTTTCCATGGTTGACTCCCAGGGGTACTGGTCCCCAGCCATGCATCCTGTGGGTATTTACATAGCGGCCTATCTGTGAGCTGATGGTTATCAGCATCCTGTGTGGCACCATTCCTGGCATTGCTGTTCCTGGACAACACACCATCAAATTGCTCTGATGTCATTTCCCAAATGACCAGAAACTCACAGTCTATTTGGTCCTGTGAGGTACCTTTTGCAAGTCCAAAGTACTGCTAGCAAGTATGAGGGAAAAATGTCTATGTTCTTATATGCTACCTTAAGCAAAACCAAAACACAGAGAAACTGTTAAGAAATTTGGTAAGAGTTCAAAGACTATTGCTTATACAAGAAACTTGATCTTACTTGAAAAATAAAGGTGTGATTTCACACAGGATATTGGCCTAGATATGGGCCATTTCCTATCACACAACGTACTATTATTTCACATCCTTATCTTCAGTTTTTATCTTGAAAGCAATGATTAACAAAGCAGATATAAACCCTTAGAAGCTTTTTCTGGGAGAAACTGAAGAATTTATCAGATCATAAACATTATGAAGCAATTTGATGCCTATGTATATCCTTTATAGCATAAGAAAATACTTGACTGCTTATTATTTTTTTTTTCTATGATGAGTTGAATTTCTCAGTGTTAAGATGAAGATTTAATGTTTGTGGAAATTATATGTGTGCTACTCACAGAAAGGCTGAGGCTGGAAGGGACCCCTGGAAATCATGTGGTTTTAGTCCTTTGCTCAAACTGGGCCCCCTGCAGCCAGCAGGCCACATACATGTCCAGGCGGCTTTTGAATATCTACAAGCAGGGAGATCCCAAAATCTCTTTGAAAACTCTGCCAGTGTTTTGTCACCCTCACAGTGAGCCTTTCCTGATGTTCAGAGGGCAACTCCTGCTTTTCAGTTTGTGTCCATTGCCTCTGGTCCTGTCAATCACTTGGCAACACTGAAGAGAACCTGGCTCCATTCTCTTTGCACTTTCCTTTCAGGTATTTGTACAAATCGATGAGATTCCCTTGGGCATTTTCCTCTTCAGGCTGCACATTCACACCTCTCTTAGCCTTTTTTCATACAAGAAGTTCTCCAGTCCCTTATTATCTTGGTGGACTTTTGCTGCACTCTCCCCAGCACATGCACGTCTCTCCCATACTGGGGAGCCCAGAACTGGACACAGCACTCCAGGTGTGCCCTCAGCAGTGCTCAGTAGAGGGAAAGGCTTGGCTCCCTCACCCTGCTGACAACACCCTTCCTAATGCAGCCCAGGACACCATCAGCCATTTTTTTTTCCACAGGTGCACATTGCTGGCTCATGTTCAGCTGGGTGTCCACCAGGAAGGACTTTCAGATCCTTTACTTCAAAGCAGTGTTCCAGCTGGGTGGCCCCGGCCTATATTGGTGCCTAGGGTTGTTCCTCTCCAGATGCAACACTTTGCTGAACTTCATGAGGTTCCTGTAATCCCTTTCTCCAGCCTGCAAAAGACACAGCAGCACAACTCTCTGGTGCATCAGTCACTCTTCCCAGTTAGGAGTCATCTACAAATTTGCTGAGGGTGCACTCAAGCTGCCCTGACATCCAGATCATTGATGAACACAGCTGGACCCACTGCTGACCCTGGGGGCACACATACTGCTCTCCTGCTAGAGTTTCTTCTGGCTTGACCAGTTGTTCAGTTTTCAATCCACCTCATTGCCAGCTCATCCAGGCCACACTTTATTAGCTTCTCTAATGCAGCTGTCTAATTTAGTTTCATTGATTGCATAAAATAAATCCTTATTTTTACAGGTAGGAGAAAAGCTACATTACTTCAGCATTAACATGCCACACTGCACAAAAACACAGGAAATGTACAATTGCCAAGGTGACTGAAAGGAATTCCTCACAGTCACTGATTGTGGTTTAGGCCACAATTTTGTCTCTTTTGTTTAAATTGTTAACACATATCTAGCAATGTTTAGGAATGGATATGCTTTTAAGTTTGCATCCAATACTTCTTGAATTATTGTTATTGTTATAATTAAATTGTTATATTGTTATATACATTGTTATATAGCAATAGTCAAAATTTCAGCACCATAAAAATGCTAATATTTTAATTTATCTGAAAGTTATGGGGGAAAAGAATGAATATACCAAATGTATGAGAAAAGACTGTTCAAGTCTGAGTGATGAAGTTCATGAAGTTCAAGTCAAGACTGAGTGATGTCTTGGGTACAATGAAATGTACAGTTGGAAATACATATATTAACAGTGCTTTGTAAAAGAACATTTAGTAACTTTTTTTATCCCTCCTGAAACTAATTATTCTGTATGACACTTTTATTGCTTTTATTGAAAACTTAACAATGCATGCAAGAAGTGTGCTGCATCTCCTGTGTAAAAGAGTTACTTCAAGATCCCGCTGCTTTTTTGGTAGTGAAACAGCTGATCTGTTCCTTTTGAACCTGTTCAGCTCAGGTGTGGCAAAGGAGATAAAGTTTAAGACACTTATGATAACCATTGTTCTGTGAGGCAGACCCTGTGCTGAATTTCAGCACTCTGTGATCACATAATGCAGAAGACACATCCATTTATTTAAATGGGCTGTGTTTTACAGCTGCTCCTGAGGATGTTATGGGCTGTAATTCAAACTCTGGCTAAAAGAATACTAAACTGCTGATTTATGGAATTTGGAAAGCATGGCATACATATGCTTTCATCAATGATCACCATGAGTAGAGAGACAAGAATGCTGAACTAGATGAGCACTTGGTCTAAAGCAACACATGCCTTTTGCCTATTTTCTTATTCATAGACTCCTAATTCTTCATAATCAGTGACCAGTTTTCTAAGTGGGAGCCAGCCTGTCACCAAGGACCACATGCAAACCATATCTCACATATATGTACAGACTGCTTCCTGAAGAGCCAGATGCCATAAAATTATCTGGAAAGGATGCCCTCTCACCCTGCTCCCCAGCCAAGAGGAGATTGTTTCCAACTGTATCAGAAATTTGTGCTTAAACTCCAAGATTTACCTACGCAGCATAAAACAGAGTAAGAATATTGTTATACTTTGTTGTTTAAGGCTCTGGATGGAAAAGCTTTTTATAGTTCAGATATACTTTGTCTTTCAACACTTCCCTTCAACATGAGACATGAAAAGTAATTAAAGTGAGTCACAGGTAAACAGATTTATTTTTGAGGCTTTGCATGTGGGGCATATCCTTCCTGGCACCTCCTCTCTGTAAGTATATCAAAAGTCTGCTTAGCCTTCAAGCACTGAGATGCTACATGGTACACAGGTCACTGATTTCTCCTCACTGAAAAGTATATTAGTCACAATAAAAGCGATGTCATCCTGAAGGCTGAAAGAATCAGGGGGTCCAGCCTGTTAAAACCTCAGGAAAGAGAGACTTTACTGTTTTTGAGGGTAATCACTCAACTTATGACAAAAGAATACAGATTAAAAAAAACTATTAATGAGGGTGAAAAGCAGCCTCTCTTCTGAAATTTTGGAAAACACTCTAACAGAGTGAAATCAAAGTTTAAACATTTTCTTCTCAGTCTCTAAATGAAGCCTTTTGAACAAAGTAGTGAAGTTAATTTTACTATATTTTGAGTCTCAAAGTTGCTAATTGTTCTGATCACTGTGTGATGCTCTTTTTCAAAAAATAACCCTAAACATTATGGCCTTCACTCTTAAATAAGTTTCAGGTACTGTCTGAGACAAGGCCCACCCAACAGGTATGTGTGAAGCAAAGACAGATACACAAATTTTCTTCCCCACCTTGCTAATTTACTGGGACTCTGCACAGTGAAAGGAAAGCCAGCCTACTGAAATGTGGTTTATCACTCATACTACACAGGAAAAACACTGGATCCAAGTTGGCTTGGGTCTGTCTTCAATGGAGAATCTGAAGGAAGCAATATGGGCTTGAGTCAAACTGGCACTTCTGTCTTTAGTTCATTAGGCAAAAAAAAGCTGGCCAAATCAGCTATATGGAAAGCCATTCCAGACTCAAAACTCCTTAAGACTCTTGGAGAAAGCAATGTTTTGTTCAGAAAACAGGCCTGTGTATGAAGTATTCCCACTGATGAACCTTATGCATCTAACAGAGCTGCCTCATCTGGGAGGGCCAGACTTTGCCTCTATACTTGATGAAGACAGACCAGCTCAATGAAGGCTGACACAAGATTCGGAGCAGGAATACAGATTATGTACTATCACTGCAAAAAAAGCTGGCATCTTTCTCCCATGACTGAGCTGTAAACGTATCCTTCTTTCAACAGTCTTGAAGAATGCCAGTGAGGCAACAGGCAAACTGTCTTCTCCAAAAACTTTGCCCAATTTATGCTGAAATAAGCAGCCATACTTTCACACTGTGGTATTGTCAGACAAACAAAGCCACTGTTCTTGGGTACAAAAGGTGCTGCTCTCATAAAAGGACTTCAAAGGCAAACTGATAAAGCATCCCATGCAAAAAGTGATATAAAGAGCAATCCTGCTGAATGCAATTTAAATAGCATATCACACAGAGTAGTCAGAAAAGCTGTTTTGCTCAGCTTCAGCACCTGTTTGAACAAGAATCTTGCAACTATGATTCTTTAGTATTTCTGCATGAGGCTTCGTGAGAGAGATCTGAATAGCAGCACTATTATTGTATTGTAAGAAGTCAAACAGAAAGTAAATGTTTAGAATTTTTATTTTCATAGTTTGAGTAGTCAAAATGAGACTATTTAAGCAGCTAGCACCTGAATTGCAAATTTTTAAGAGTTTCAACACAGTTCTCTGTTAGAAAGGAAATCAGGTAACAGCTTGCATTAGCTGATGCACTAGCTAAAAAAGCCAAATCTTTTGTGCTTCTATCTTTTTTCTCCACATACTTTGTTGCATCATCTGCATTTTTTTTTCTCCTCTTTTGCTGAAAAGAAGCTGTAAGCCTGTTCAACCAGGCACATATAGAGCAAAAACACTTAAGCTCTTTTAAGAGCCAAGAGATCTGCAGTTAATGCCCTTGGTGAGTAAAAATTTGGTGCTTCTCCACATGACTCCCATGCTGGCCACAACTGACAGGAGGGTCCCAGGAATGTGAATATCTACAAAATCCATAAAAACAAGGCTCAACATCAGTCGTCAGCTCCCCCACCTATTCCTCTGGGGGTAACAATTGTTTTTGACTGAAGACATTTATTTGGCATAGGATAAAACCTACAAAATCCAGACTATGCTATTTGGATTTTGTCTGTTTACAGGAGCAACTTTATTCCACTTGATTGTTTCCACTGTTAAGACCCGTTAGAAAAAGCCATTATTGCCAAACACTGGTGCTTGCATTAATGTAATTCAGGAATTCATGGCTTAAAATACACAACAACATTTAAAAAAAAAGATCTCCACAAAGATGTAAGATCAAAATTTGCAACTTTTATTCCACATTAGAAAATCACAGGCTTACTAGCCACTTTTGTCAGTCTTTTTCCACACATCCTTGGCCTTCAGCTGCCATTACCTGTAGCTGTGAAAGGCACCATTAGTTACTTTTTGGTAATTCATTATTAATATCTTCAATCAGATTTTACCACACCTTTTGCTTGGATGTCCCCAATGGCCAGGGGCAGCTGCTCTGCCTGGCAGGACCCGAGATGCAGCACCCAGCAGGAGAACCACACCCTTCACTGCTCCTCTCAGCTGGTGCCTTTCCCCCTCCTGTAGGAGAAATGAGCCTGTCCAGAATCTTTCAGCCAGGGAGGAGGTGGTGTGCCAAAACTCCTGAAGAATGTCTGAAGAAAGGTGGAAAAATGAAGTCCTGGCAGAGGTAGAGAAAAGACAAAGCCTGAGCATGGAGCTGAGGGGGAGGCACAGAGCTCAATGATGCTTGGCAAGAGGGTGGCAAACAGAAGCGGTGCTGATTTTGGGACAGAGGAGAGACAGCCCTGTGAAGGGGACACAAGGAGCAAAGGGGTAAGGAGCTCAGACACAGGTCCATAGCAAGCAGTTGGGAAGGAAACTGGTTCAAGAAATTGGCAAGGAAGAAAGTGAGCCAGAGGGGAGCAATAGAAAAAATCTACTTGTGATATTTGGAAAACATTACTCTCCCTATCACACATGGTTCCAGAAACTCCCCATTCCTCTGCTGCCACCAAATACCTACTCCAAAATTCATGACCAGCCTTCTTCTCCTAGCAAGTCTACAGAGAGGTTGAGACCTCCTGCTTTTCCTACAGCAGAATATTCTGTAATGTAATTATAGTTTTTTTTTCATTCTTCTGCTGAACTATGATGCCAGAGGCATGATTTCTCTGTTTAGCTTGACTTGCTGTTCAAAACCTCTTAAAATTAAAAAAAAAAGGGATAACGTTAATGCAAAACATCCCCGACATCCCTTCAAAACACTTCTGGTCAAAACTCAAGTAAGCCAGGTCTCTTGTGTGATCATAATCATTCTGTATACTGATACATGGTTAATAAATATTCAGACTGGACAATTATATATAATTACCAGATTTTTTTTCTTACTAAGTTGGAGTTTGAGGGTGGGGACAAAATAAGAAGCCACCTGAGTGTTTTCCAGAACTGGCATCAGAAAGTCATACCAACTTGCAAAAACCCCAAATTTTCATCAGAATCTGTTTTCACTATGGAAACAATAACATATGATGTTATTTCAGTCTGATGGCTTCATATCCACACAATTTTTAACATTTTGAATACTTATACAAATAGCATCACATTAATTCCTTTCCTTTTTCTTCTTACAGATTTACAGTAATGCAGAATTAATAAAGCAAGTGGAAGTCTTGGCAACAGAAGACTTTTGTTTTCAGAGCTGACTTTCAAAATGGTAAGGAGAAAATCACCATCCTAACTTTTCCCATTAAATTGTATATTGACAAGTACAAATATGCAACCACACTGAAACATTTATTCTCCAAAAATTAGCATTATTACTTTATTTTGTGATTCATTACAATCTGAAAAACCAATAGTCAAAAAAAAAAATAAACTAGGCATAATGTTAAAGCATTTTACAAGCAAAATACTTTACTGTTTCAGTTTCAATTTGCATAGGGTGGGATAAGTGTATTGGTTAAAGAATATAACATACAAAAGAAGGATACCATAGAGTTCATCAAACTGCACTGCAGGGTGTTACGTTCCTGTGAGTGAACAGTACTTAAACAGCTATTTCTGTCCGTGGAAAACCATACACTTCACCATTGACAAGGCTGCCTTCCCATGACCATGATGCATCATGATGGCTGCAAGCCACTGGTTTCTTTTCTTACACTGTAGGTCATTCTCCTTTAAAGAAATTAAAGAGTTTAACAAGCCAGAATGCATCTATCTATGCTCATTTCTTTTCTACCTGAACAAAGGCCAGTATGGAGAGAGGGAATTTTTAAAGTCAGCTTCTGAAACTGATTATAGTTACCTCTGTCTCTCATAGTTTTAGTCTCATGGAGCTAGCAAGCTTAGAGTTTCATCCACACATCTCTGTCTACTATTACTGTGCATCCAGGTAAAAAACTGTACTTTTCACTTTGTAGAAACAAACTGCAAAGAAATCACGCTTCTTTCCCACTGTAACCTCTGTTCCTCCAACTGTACCTGGCTTTAAACTCTCACAAAACTAAAAAATAGTTGATCTAGGTTGTAATAAAAAAAAAAAAAAAAAAAGAATATTAAATACCTTTGGTAAAAATAGATATATTTAACAAGTTTAGAAAAGCAAATAGTTATATTGTCAAAAGGAGAGTATAAAAATGTACACAATAAAAATAACAAACACACAAAAAAAATCATCAGCCATAGTAGTAAGAATAAAGGCGCTGTTCTTTTCAATGTTTGCTTCTTTAGCTCACTTTATTGTCCAGTCTTCCTTCTAAAAGGCAGGAGCTTTACTAGAGCATATGGAAAAATCCAGTCCTTCCTACCAGCATTAGACAAATTAAATTTAATTCAGAAAAAGACAGTCTGTTTTAACCCAAGTTTATACAACAGAGAACACTTTGATTTAGAGTACGTAGGAGTAGTTGAACACAGAAAGATTTCAGGTGTTTTCAACCAGAGGCCAGATGTACTTGAGCTGTAGAAATGAGACAGCCAGCAGGATCAAGTCTCCATGATGTCAGCCTTCTAAATCTATTATTTACTCCTAAATTATAAATCCATGTATTGCCAAGAAAATTGTGGGGAACAACAACAATACATATATTTTAAATCCCTCATTGATGCCTTTCTCCCATCCTTTCACTGGGCCTCCAAACAGAGCTGTCACACAACATATAATCCCAGTTTGGCTTCTCCTCTTTTTAGAGCTCACTGTAAATCTTCAAGATGGAAGATCCCCAAAGCAAACAACTGAGATTACAGAAGGAGATAATGCACAAGCCCCATAATAGAATCAGCCATTGATTGAATGTGCTTTGAAAGAAAACAGCACAAATAAATCATGTTTATCCTTCAGTATTCCCTTTGCACACACAGTCACACTCCTCGTGGTGTTCCAAGGGTACATCTGTCAATGATTTATGCAATCCTCGGACACCAATCCTTGGCTTCAGCTGAAGAACCTGAAGGAGAAAGACCCAAGCATCAAGAAACCAGTGTTTCATCACGTACCTATACTACGAGGTAAATTGCACTGGAAACCCGCTGCATTACAGGAAGCATATTAAAACTGAATTTCTTCATTAATTCCACCCACTCGTTACTATTTTTGCTTTTACCTCAAGCCATTTACAGAATTGATTAAATTATGTTGAACATGATTAAATCATGTTGTTTTACCAAAGAAGAATCTTGCAGTTTCAGATTTCCACCTAATTTTATTTAAGAGCAAACAGTAGAGTTAACCCAATTAGATAATTCTATAACAAATAATTTTAGCTATCAATTTATAGCAATGGAAATGAACAAACATTTCTTTCTTCATAAAGTTGATATCTACCACAAGAGAAAGAAGAACAAAAGATATGGTTGTGATGTGTCTGAACCGCACCAGTCAATATCTCAGAAACTAATTAATAGTTGCACAGGAAAGTATATTAACAAGGAACTTTTTTAAATGCAATACCTAATTAAAATGCTAAATAAAGGTGCAATACATAAAATATTAATATTGGTGCATTCATTTTATTATAAAATAAACACCTTAATTGGCTTCCAGTATTTCCAAACATGCAAATGTAAAGCCAGTGCATACCTCGTGGTATTTTTTGGTGACTTTTGTTGGCACACATTGGCACTCATTGCAGCTCTGCTGACAACAGGCACAGTTTCCACCACAACGTTTCACCAGCAGACACAGGGGCCAGAAGATGGTGTCTGTCCTCTTCAGCTCCTCCCTCAGCGACACCGAGAAGTTGCGCGGGGTGCAACTGTAGAGCCGCGCCTCCTCCTTCAGGAGGTTCAGATCCACCACTGCAAAGAGATGGAGAGAACGGCGCCTTCCTGATTTGCAATCCGAGTTCATTTGTGGCAAATCAACTTCAGCCGTGCAGAACCCATGGGGGAAGGTTCACTTTTGTGCAGGAGCAGCACAAAAGTATAATACTGCTGTTCCATGAATACCATGAAACTTAAATGGAGCGATCCCTGCATAGTGATATTCACCGACTATTTTGTAACTCTGGCAAAGTTGATTCCAATTAAAGCAAGATTTGGTTACTCTCTTCAAGTACATGCTTTATCAAATCAACCCTGATGCAAGTCACTTTGTTCACAGTAATACTCTGACCTCCAGTGTTGCTACTCTACAGTCATTTTGGATTGGAGAAACACGCACAGAGCAATTAAGACTCCTACAAAATTTCAAAGACATTTTTAATTCACTTGCAATAAAGCATTCAAACTTCTTCCTTGTTAAAATTTCAACTATTGCTTCTTTGCTAGGGCATTGTAATTATAAGAAAGATTGCAACTATTCATATCTAAGCAGAGGTCATTTTTAAGGAGTAAGAACTTCAAGAAGTTGTAATCATCAGGGAATTCTGCACAGAATAAATAAGTGCACAAGACTGTGTATCTATATAACTATTTTCTCCTCCTTCTTCATAGCAGCATATATATGAATTTCTGTTGTTTCTCTAGGTTTCCTTTTCTCCTGATGTGTCTTAAATAAAAGTTCCTCAAGTGCAAGTTGAAGATATTAATATTTGGCGCCAGTTTCCCTATAAACTGGTTCCACTGTATTGTACTATAATTTCACTATGCTAATAGTTGAACAGCAAGTTCATGAAGATATCTGAAAGAGGAAAAACTCCTTTATGTTCATCTTAGCTGCATAGTCAAGAGCTAATAAGCTTTGAAAGAAGCAGTTAAAACTGGGAAAAAAAAATTATTAAGACTGGGAAAAAAGAGTGAGAAGCAACGTAAATTACATTTACGTAAATTACATTACAGAAAAGTCAGACTATAATGATCATGATCTAGGATCTTTTGTCTGAACTGTTTTTCTCCACACCTACCATTAAGGAACAGACGTGATGTCTAATTCACAGGGATACTACTCTCTCTAGTAAGAAACAAAAAGATAAAGAGGGAAAAAAAACCCCTGTGATAATGTGGCTGTTGGAATGAGTGAAATAGAGGCCCTGAATAAAGTGGAAAAAAACTTTTAACCAATTGGTTTTAAGCTAAATCAAGAAAAAAATATGGGGGAAAAAAATCCCAGTGCACTTATATTGCTTAAAGAAATACTTTATTGTTATCCATTCATAAATAAAAAGATATACAATATAGCTAAAATAAGTTTATGATCTGAATCATCCTCTAGAGAAATACCTTTTTTTCCCTCTCTAATATGTAAAAAGCCTGGAAAGGTCATCCAGGAGAACTTCAGCCTATTAAGGCAAGATAATGCCCCTTAATTCTATCTAAACACATAAGACATAAAAAAATTTAGAAGCTCATTTCATTAGCGGAAATGCTCACTTGTACTCTCCCAGGAGCAGATCTTTGGGAAGGAATTTCAATCCATGTTCCTTCAAACATTTCTTTTGCAGGCCATATCTGTGTACTGGCATCCATAAGTAAGGATTTATTGTTGTGAAAGGTCAGTTAAACACACTGAAGCCTTTTCTTTGCTTGCACTCACAGCGAATGCCAAGCTGGGGCACTTCATTCCATCACTATCGGCTTAACACAGGCTCCTAAATAAACAAACTGAATTTTAAGAGGGAGGAGTGTGTAATAACTCCAATAAAGTTACTGATAGGACACCAGCCTGCCTCCCACATTGCAAGAGCATTCCTTGGAGAAAGCTGAGAAGGGAGCAGAGGAAAAGAGAGACAAAACTTCCAGGGGAGAGATTCACTGTGAGAAATCAGAAATTATTTAAGCTGTTCTGATCAGCTAATAGCTCTAGGCTGAGTCACTTAAAAGGTGGATGTGTCCACCTCCATTAATCAAGGACTGTGGACAGGAATGGAGTACTTCTTCCTTCTGTTACGTTTTCAAACATATCATAAGTGAGCTGTCTGAATGAGGATAAAATGCCTGAAGCACACAGTGAGAAGTGCTAGTTCTGCTAATACTTTCTGCTGGAAGATTGTTTCTGCAGAGACTGATATACTTGTTCCAGCAAATTTGAAGGAGCTAAGCTTATGTGCTGTTCAGCCCTTCAGCATGAGATATTGAAGGTGGAAACTGGGCACTGACACCTCTTCCAGCAGGCCCACGGAACAGTGGGAGAGATTCTTGTGTGGTGATGTCCTTCTCCATTGCCTCCTGCCTTCAGGCAGCAGCAGAAGAATGCATCAATTTCCATACCTACAGCTAGGTGTAGTTATAGAGAAAAGGGCAGTGCACTAAAATAAGCAGCATGTTACACATTTTGTCACAAAAAAGGAATTAATTTGATCTCAACCCCCCAGACCTGCAGACATTAATTTTAAAAGGGTTCTGTTGGAGAACACACAGTCAGCTCTTAGGAGATACCTTTCAGTGTGCTATACTTTTACAGCAGGCTTCAGGAGAGATGAACAAATGTCATGTTTGATTTCCATGCTTTAAAATGTACTTAGGTATATTGCTATGATACCTCACAATGAACCCTTGCCCTACCTTATGTAATTCAATTTCATTAAAAGGTCTGTGGCAAATTTATCTAGTGCTTATATAATCACTTCTTTGAAGTGTGTGAATGAAGCTGTTATTTTTTCAAAGAGTAGCTGTCTGTTCAAAATTTATTTTAACACACTGTGGGCATGAAGCTAGATGAGAGAATGTATATATTCCCTTAAAAGTGTTTACTTAACCACAATAAAAGGTTATGTGGATTTCCCAAGTGCACTGAGTTACAGTACCTGTTATAATGTGAACATTTAAACACTCCTTCAACTTGGCTTCCACTCATGTATCATGTTTGACACAACAGTCAAGGTTCTTTTGTCTAGCACTAGCTCCAGAGAACTGAAAGGCTCTGCAGTAGCACAGAAATGGGAAACACTAAAATAAAAATAAGTGAAGGAGAAAAAATGTAGACGCAGGTAGGCCTACAGTAAAGTGTATTTCAAGACACTGGCACACACAACTGAACTAATCCATGTTCACAGCAGCCTGAAATTAATTGCGTTATGCAACGGGCAATGCAATTTTCTGGCATCTTCTGGATGTGTATAGAGTACCACAGGGAAACTTCCTCCCCAGAACATTTTTCCAGCTGGATACCGCTCTCAAAGTCAATGAAACAAATTAAATTCTGGTTGGGGCACTTGTGTGTGAGCACAGATAGCAGCAGAACAGTTTTCATTCCTAAGCACTTTGGAGATGTTCCTGGGAATGTAAGTTTCTTACTGGCTTCTGCAATAGGAGCTGTAACAAAGTCTCAGGCAAGAAGTGGGGTATAAAAAAAAAAAGTCACATAACTGTACAAAAACCACAACTGCTAAGGACTATGCTTTGATTTTTTTTTTCTATCATTTAGAATATATTTTTTCCTCCTTAAGGAGATTTCAGAATATGATCTAATGATTATAACATATATTTCAGTGGGAAGGGATGGGATAATTTTCTTTGCACAGCAAAATATATTTTATTTTTAAGCATGTTTAATAGTATAAAGGAATTTAGGACTATATTTAGACATCAAAGCTTCTGAACTTGGTGTTTCTCCTTTCCTGACTAGAAGTTTTTGGAAACATTTCATCCAGAGAAAACATCAGAGAAAGAAGTTCTCTGGAATTTAGGTTGTCTAAATATAGTCTTTTTATACAAATTATGACGTAGGAGTACAGGACATTTATCTACATAAAGTGAGATACAGTTTTAGTAACTTGTTTATGAAAACAGGACAGTAATTTAGCTTTTACACTGAAACACTGCAAAAATGAAACTGATCAAAAAGTTTGAACAAAACCAAAAATTTTAGGATAGGCACTTCTGACAAACGTTTCTTAAAAAGGTTTCAAAAGACAGCAAACATGCTGCTTGAGAGAGTAACATGGGAAAAAAAAAAAAAAAAAAAGGATGAAAACAGTTTTGCTTTTCCTTCCTATTGAATAGTTGTATGTCATTTCAACTGGACATATTTTCCACCTCAGGCTATTATATTACAGACTCAGTAATACAGTCTGAGGGTGGTCTCTAAGTTAAATGTAGCAATACCATGATATGTTTATTCAGTGAAAAAAATCTATTTCAGCATCTAATTAGAAGTCTTTAAAAGATTTACTCTGATAGTTTCTTTCTAAGATGAGTCTTGCAGGGAATTTCTTTTGTCTATGTTGGTGTTATCCAGCACCTGCATTTTGTTTTTCTACCACTTACAGTGTGCTTATGGCATGCATTTGGCAAATACTAAATCTCTTTAATTAAGGAAGTGTTAAATGACTATTTGAGAGCTTTTAAAGATATTTCCTCCTCTTTGGCTTATAATTTAGCTTCTCTATGCACAGCCACAGCAACGTGATAGGGTACAAAGGTTGATTTCTGGGCTCTGATCTAAGAATTAACTGTCAAACCTTTAAATTTGAGCAATGAAAGGCTCTACTTCCTCCCTTTTCTTGCTGATCAGACGATAACCTTTTAGTTTACATTCACCAACGGAGAAGTCTGTTCAGTTATGCTCATATGTTTTCCTTTCCATGCTGTATGGTGGGCAAGGAAGGCGGTATTGCCTTCACACTATCCATCCACGTGTTATCCATAAACATGAAATAAGTGGGTAGCATCTGGATGGGATGTGGCAGGAAATTCATGAGTGTCAGATGGAGAAGGAAGAAAATGAGTTGCTGTTCAATAGATCTACAAATTTTGAAAACACAATCTACTTAACTTCTGATGAAGTTGACAACTGCATGATAACCCAGCCATGTATACATGGTATTTCCTAAGCTGTCATCAAACAGAAACGTTTGGGTAATTGCTCTCAATTCATTTCATGTAGAGACTGGAAAAATTCTAGGGAAATAAACAATCATTCACATGATACAGTAAGACATTACCTACCTACCTCAAATAAAAATAAAGTTTTTGCCCTCCAAAATAAAATAAACCCACAAATTTAAAATATTACCCCATCAAGATTTGCTGACCTATCCTGCTAAATTCCTTTACATTTGGAGTTTAGCTATTGTCCTTTTTCAAATACTGCAATGGTGAGACAGCTAACAACCACGGTATCTGCTCTCTCTTCGTATTCCTTTCTTGAAACCAAAAATCATGGTGAAGAACATTCTAAACCCTTTGTCAAGAAATCATACCCATAGAAAGCTGCAAGGCCAGAGAGAAGAGTAAATTACCTCTTGACTTCCTTCCATGAATGTATGCTTTCCCAAGAAGCTGCCACGTTGGCCTGTACAAATCTTCCAAATCCAGTTGCCACCGATCTGGTTCAAGATAGCGGATAAGGTCTTCCACAGTGCTAAATCCAGCAACGGCGTTGTTTAATACATCCAAGGGCAAGGCTGATGGGGGTAGCAGTGATGGGCTGGGGGCTTCTGTGTGGTGCTGCAATCAAACCCAAGAGAAGAGCACCAGTCAGAGGCTTAATGGATCTGCTTTGACAAAGTGCTGTGCTTTACCAAGTTACATAGCTGGGAAAGTTTATAAGTGGATAGCTTGTTTCCAAAGTACAGTTTATCTAATAAGACAAATGACAAGAGTCAAAAAGTACCTAATTATTCTTTAGCAGTGATTGTAAACAAACTCCCACTGCAGTTTGCCTACTTCTCACACTTACAGCCAGCATGCCACTACACCTGTCCTTTGAAGATGTTCACTGAGTGACAGATGGGACTTTAGAAATAGAACAAAGGGTGATTTTAAAATAAAGCCCCATTTAATGGCATTTCCCAAAGCCCTCTAGAAATATGAAACATTTCACTTTCTGTCTTTCCTCGGAAACTTAGCCATAATCTTTGTCTTCTTCTCCTTCAATGCAAAATATTAACACACCCCAGTACAAAGACAGCAAATATTCTTGCTCTCATCTATAGCTGAAAAACCCGATCAGTTGTGTTTAATACAGTAGTAAGAATTAGGTTTCTGGTTAAACAATAATGAACAGAGTAATAACAACATCTGGCATAACTAAAATTATTTCTCCCTTATGAAAAGAAAAAAATGTTCCAAATGAAACAAAAAGTATTTAAACGTTGAAATTGAGTCCTGAAAAAGTAATTTTCCACAATGCAAACTCAGTGGACAGAATTACTTAGTCAGACAACTCAAGCAAAGTGAGGCATCTGTTTTTGTTCACTCTACAATCTGTTTAAAAATTATGTATTTATTTATATTTTCAAAAAATAAAGGCAGGAAGGTAAGCCTAAGTAGGAAGCTGCTTCTGAAGTTTAGGATTTAGGCTTTTCTGTATGCAGACATTATCTCCACAGTACTGCACCAGAGCAATTCATCTGTATCATGAAAGGAAGATGAAGAAAAATTTGAACCTACTGCCGATTTAGGGGATGGAAAGGATAAGAATACGTGTTTATATAGATATTTATATTTAAAAATCTTCATACCACTTAGTGTCAAAATGGCGCTCTCTGTACTGTAATGTGAAGTGTGAATATACTGTAATTTTTTCCATCAATGGTAGGTAGTCATTTACCTTTTCAAAATGATCAGGGAAATTGATAAGAAATGCAACATTTATGCTGGAAAAGAAGATTTAATAAAACAATTCTTGCAACACTACTCACTCAGAAGAAGTTTTCAAAAATATATATTCCCGTGGTAGCTATATCCCATACCAATAATAATATTTTATTTTCTGTCCTCTAAACGCTGTTAAATATGCAGTTTTGGTTTCAGCTAAATATGTGGTTGAAAGAGCAGAAAATGGGAGTAACCACCATGGCCTTCCTATTTTTTGCTTCACGGCTTTCTCTCTCTACATCTTCAAGAAATGCAGCCACTAGAAGGATTTGTACTGCTTTTTAACTGGAAGTCTTGCAAAAATGTTACAAAACATAGATTAAGTGTTCTGCTACTGTTAATTTTATAATATTTTCATCTTGCTACTCATTTCCAATAGAGTTGGTGAAACAGTTGTTTCCCGTTCAGGATGAATGTGGTTTTCACAATATTAAAATATTTCTTTGCTCCATTGCCTGCATTAAAAATAGTAACATGTTGATCCATCTATTACATTTTGATAATAAATCAACAGATTCTGGTCTATAATTTAAATAGTTGCTCTTAGCAAAATACGCTTCTTAGCAAGGCTTGGACCAGTGCTGTGACTCTGTAATTCAGATGGTCAAAAAAATAAACATTCCAAAACTTTTCTTCCTGTTTTTCTCTACAGTGCTGTAACAGCCACATTTCTTGGTTTGCAGGTGCAGAGTTTTACTAATGTGAAAAACAAAATCAGTGGTAGAACTAATAAGTGAATTAAAAAAAAACCCAAAAGAAACTCCAACTATTTTGTTTCCAGCTCAAGAATTTACTTCAGTGTCTTACTTCTGCTGGGATTTTTGTTGCCAGAGAAACAGGTGTATTCATTCAGAAGAAAATGTATTGATCTAGAATCTATTCCCATAATTACAACTTATAACATGCACACTAAACAATACGTATGTAGCAAGTAATCCATCAGTTTATGGTATTCTGGATTCAATAAGCATTTCCTTAAGTCAAAATGTTGTGAGGATATGGTGAATGATTGCACTTAATGGTAACACAGAGTTGCCATCACTTCCTAGTCATTCTCACAGTGACCCAAAACAGAAAGGAAAAGTAATTGAAACAGCAACATTATACAACTTTGAATGTTTTAAAATGAAGTCATTAGGATCTCAGGATTAAGAATGATTTTTCCAATAATCTTTAATGTTAGTCAATTTATGTGACAGTTAAAATGTACCAAAGATTAAAGACAATTGATATCATAAAGCTATAAATGCTGTATATTGAATTTGTGACATAATAGCCTTTATGAAATCTCAATTCAATAAACTGTCCAAGATAAATGGTACTTCTAATTATACTTTACACTGTTTTTACTTGCTAGTGGATACTAATTATTTTATAATTTAAATCTTTTGGAAAGAACATCCAGGGCAGCATAAGTGGTACTCCTTCCAGTGACTAAAACTATATGTTGGAATTCTTTATATAAGATCTTTATATACAATTTACAATTTCACTTGACTTTCTCAAAGTTTGACATCTATAGGCAGAGTTTATACATGCAATAAGGTTTTACTCTCAGACCAGAAAGCAGAAATTACTTGAAATTAAAGCAAGAAATTGAAACTTGACTTCATTGATGGTACACACCTTTTAGAGCAAGCAAACGTGGAACTTCAGCATAACTCTGAAAAGTAACACCATAGCAGCAACTCAGAAATGCTGAAATGCTTCTTACCTGAAGCTTTCAGTCACTTTATAGTAAAGTCTATCACTCCTGCTGCAATTCAATGTGTATTTCTCTAGGCAGTCCTACTTGGGTGCCTCACCCCACCTGCACACCTGACGGTGTTCTCAAGGCACTCTCTGTGCAGAGCTATGATATCGGCATTCACTGGGTGTCAGGGAGAGATGCCATTGCACAGCAGAAGGGGGGTGGGAAAGCCTCCCAGGAGGACCACTGATAATCTCTAGCTGTTTTATCGCTCAACATTGATGGAGATAATGATCTGATAATGAAGCAGCCATCTGTAAACTGGACATTTATCCTATAGATGGCATCACTTAATTTACTCAACAGAAATCTCTCATGTCTTCTCTAACAGGTCAGCTAAAAACTAATCAACCTTTGATTAACATAGATTTATTTATCTGACAGGGGAGATACAAGCCAAGACCACTTTTGCTGTCCAAATACTGCAGCTATCCAAAATATCTTCCTTGATGGAAACCATTTTCTGGGAAGTGATGTTCTCCAAGCTCTGCTATAATAAATACTAATTGACAGTAAACACTTTTTCTGTCATAGCAACACATTCTCAACTCATACCAATGTTTTAGGTTTGAGATCACCTTTTTTATTTTTCTCCTGAACATGAATAATTTCTGTCAAGATAGAGTTGACAAATACATCAAGTTCTCTATGTGATTCCTCTAGTTTAAAAACAACAACTGTGGTTTGCTTCTGGAAACAATTTCTAATTACTTTAATAAGCATAAATATGCTTAGAACCAAGACAGAGACAAACAGTTGCATATTTACTGCTAGTTAAAATGATTCAGCATGAAAATCAGAGCAGAAAATATTGAACTTCTGCTGGCCTGCACAACAGCCAAGAATGACAATTAGTGTTGGATCAAACAGAAATTTCTTCAGGTTTGTTTACAATGTATTTCTGTACATGCACTTAGCTCTATCAAAACAAATAGCACACAGAAATCCCCTAAATTGTTTACAAACATACAGGACAGGACAATAGGCAAAATTTAGGCAACAGTTAAAGATATGGGCTTGGAAAAAAGGATGGAAATTATACAGACTAATGTCAAAAGACTATCTAGTCCAGAACATCCCACGTAACAGTGCCCCAGAAAAGATTTAGGGACTAAAATGTGTCTTATGGTGTTTACAATGTTAGTAATGCCCTATTAAGGAATCAAAACTACTCCATCTAGCCTCTTTTTCAAAGGGAAAAGAGTAGGACACTGTTGTAAGTGGAATAAGAAGCCAACCCTCACAGAAGCAGCAGATCTGAACAAAAATTTCAATAAACAAATTTAAAATCATCAAGTTGAAGTTCAAGCCTAAAGTATGATTTAGTATGTAGCCTAACTTGAAGATTTATGATTAATTTCTTGTTCTGACACACATTTCTTTTGTTATCCTGAGCACAGTATTTAGGCCAAACCTTCATAATGTAAGGCATCTGAAAGTAGTATCTCCTTGCTATGCCAGCATGACTGTGTATGTGGCTAAATAATAAACAAGAGGCAAACTTCTGAAAAAGAAGCATAGACCTGCAATAGCAAAGTCATCACAACTGAAAGCACAGCAGCTGCTAACACAAATACAGTTTTCGATTGACTCTGGCACCAGGAATTTCACAGCATACGGGTTTGTATCACAGCCTTATCAAATCTGTAAAATAAGCACAAAGGCAATTCCTTGATCTCACAAGTTCTGTGAGAGAATGAATACAACCAATTTTTTTAGATACTCATTACGGGTTTACCTGAAGAGCCCAGAAATGTGTTAGACAGATACCAGGTATAAAATTGGGTATGAGACTGGATGTTGTAACCTTTCCTGTTTGCCAGTATCTGTCTGTTCTTCCCTTGCACTGTACCTGCTCCAAGGCTAAATAATTCAGCACATAACAGCACTGATCTACAATCTACACAAGATCAGCTCTTAAGCACTATTATGATCTAAGAAAACCCTTTATTTTGTTCTTGTTTCTCAGGATAAGAGTCTCAAGGTACTAACACTACCCTCTTCCAGTTAAAGGAGAGGCAAAAAATAGTAACATAATGCCGCCAGGAGTAAGGAATTTAATGTTTAATAATGCAAGCACTAAGACTGGAAAAACAAAAACAAGTGAGTCAAGTACTTGGCATGACAGGACACTTACAAGTACTGAATACTATGTCTAAAATAATTACCTCCCCACAAAAGAAATCCCCACTTTTTTTCCCTTTCTTGTCTTGAAGAAAATATTGTCAAGCAGTTTCTGAGTTATGACCCATTCATCAGTTGGCACAGTTCAGAGAAGCTAATAAACATCAGTGTAGTTTAATCAAACTAGAAGGGACTCTATAAAAACCTCAAAGGAACCTAGTCTCCCCTGAAACCCAAGTAGGATCAGTCATTTGAAAGAAATAACATATTTCTTTTAATGAAATATCCTCAGAGTTTGTTGGAGTTTTTTTTAATTATTATATAGGAACACTCCAAGTCCTGCTTAGATTTAAAGATATGCTTTTGAAACTTATAGTACATGCACATTCTTGTAGCATGCACAATAAAGAGCCTGTTTTCTTCATTTACAATCACAGGTAACCCTCCTAGAAGCATCATTAGAAGCTATGAGAGAAAGCAGATATCCAACTCCTTCCAGTTTGCCCTGAGGACACAAATTTCTCTCCATAACAATGGCTCTTTGTTTTCTCCCACAAGTACACGCCAGCAATAGGTGTGAAAAGCCTCCAGGAATGCTGACCTAGCTGAAAAGGCACACACTTTTACTTGCTTGCATCTATGCAGTACAAAAGAAAAAGCACTTGTCAAAGTCTTCAAAGTCTCTCATTTTATGAAGACACTTTCTCTGTGCAACATTAATGAGCACTGCTAAGAAAGTGTTAATCCTTCCTGTTCAAGTTGCAAGGCAGAAGGAAGTGAGATGATCTGTAGCTGGGCCTGTGTGCAAACACTGGAGAAGTCAAGTTCCAGGATCTTCTTCTTACGCCTCAAGTAAAAAAACAGGGAAAAAAAAACAAAAAAAAACCAAAAAAAAAAAAGGAAAAAAAGAAAGAAGCCACAGAGGCAGATAATCAATTTAGGCTGCCAAAACCAGGAATAAGGCAAGAATGTTTATTGCACATGGCAGAGAAGGAAGTCAGGAAGGCTGCCACAGCTCCCATCCATTGCAGCACTTTTTACTGCTTTAGATGAAGTTACTATCACAGCAGCAAGGATGGCTACATGGGAGGCACATCACCCTGGGGCTCTGAGCCATAGGTTTGGTGAAATAAGCTCCAGCAGCACTGAATTAAACAGCCCACTCTTTCAGCTGGCCTCGCTTCAGGGATGCAGCCTCTGCCAGTCAAATGACACACAGATAGAGGGGTACCAGCCCTCCTCAATTTAATGCTTCTGCAAATGAGAACCAAACTGCAGGAGGACAGCACCCTCTTTCTTGGGCCTTCAGCTCTCTGCCTTCCACAGGCTCCCTAAATTCTCTGTTCCTAGAGTGTGCTGCAGCCTCTTATCAAAAGCTTGTTTAGGCTCTCCTTGTGTGTGTGCAGGGTTTTCCTTTCATTTCACTGAGAACCTCACTTGCTGATGAGTATCCATGCATGCCCTTGCACCAATTTACATCTTAAAGCCAGAGATGTCTTTCCAAGCTCTACATCCATATTTTGGTAACTGCATTTTGAGGATTGCCTTCTGAATAATAGGTAAACTCTACTCTCCATTATCACCAACAGGAGAAAGATCCCAGCGATCACAAGGGAAAATGAAAACATTTGCGCCTTTCTGGTTTTGCTGTCACAGGTGAAAATAAAAGAATAAAGACATGCAAAAGTCTTTAGCATTGGATGCTAGCATTGGATAACATAGCTTAACTAACATCATAACATTTCCTCAGGCTAAACGTGAGATAAAATGCTTTTTGAAAATGTTTAAATATTCCCCTAAAGAGAGTTTCTGTGCAGTTCACAGAGAAGGCCTGGAATTCTAATTGGGCTGGAAACAACTGCAAGATGCTCCCAAGGAAGCATGGAAATAGCACAGGATGTCACTAATCATCAGCATTCCTCTGGCAAATTGCAGCTTTTTGCTTGAAGTCTATGCACACTGACACCTTTTGAAATAGACAGTATAGGTGTGAGAGACACTCTGTGAAGACAGAGCTGACACAGTTAGAGCTAAGCTCATTAATTCTCAGATGATGCCATCAATAGGAATAATCTCTGGAAGCTATTTTCAAAAAACTTTAGTGATTGGTCACTCATCATAAATATCTATAATCATGTATGTGTACATAAATAGTTGTGTTTATATATGCATAAAATACACTGTGGTTTTTTTTTTCTGTGATTGCATGTATCAGTAATAAATCACAGTAATTCATTTTAAAGGCAAAAAGAAGAAAACTGATGCTCAGAACTGTATTGTATGTGAGATCTTATTATCAATACACTCCATCATGATAGTTTAGAGGTTTCCATTCCTAAGAAATATATACACAGACACAACTATCTTGGATGCAGATGCAGGTTATTCATTTTTTCAGTGCATCTGGTAAGTCTCACTGAAGCAGCATGTGCTACTTTATGAGTATTTCATTAAGCACTACCAAATTACCTTCCTCTCCTTTACTGGAAGTATTTGTTTTTTTTACAAAATGACCCAGTGATTCATGTATTCTTTTTGGTAAGAACTTTCATTCACTGATTTATTCTTCCAGCTGATTAAGGAAAGAAGAATTGTATAAACAACTCTTCTTGATCAAGCAAAGCTGTGTTGCCAGCATCTTTGGCAACTGCAGAGATCTCAAGCCATGAATCATGTAACCCCTGCAAACATCAGAATCCAGAAAGCTTGCAGATTTAATCAGATAATTGCAAGGGAAGTCAAATTCTGATGCCATTTTTCTACCTTTCTAATAGGTTTTTAATTGTATTTGCTTGCACTCGGAATTTGTGGACATGGTAGTGAATAGGATTCCAGATAGAAGACTCAAACAAATGTAAGACATCTCATGACTTGGTCACATTTTGACTCAGTAGGCAAAGACCCAGCCTGACTATTCTGAAACCAGGACCTGATGAAGTCGAAATTCACTGAGTTGAACAAAAAACATTTAAAAGCAAACACTTAGCCTGTGATAACAGTATAGAACAAGTTATGGCATAGATTATGTCCAAGACAAGAAACTTCAAAGTCAAGTCAGTATGTCAGTAATGTCATTAACTCAGTAATCTTGAGTTACTTCCTGAAATAATTTGTCTTTTTTAATAATTTTCAAATTACTGTAGATACACAATCTATATGTTTATTATCCCAGAGTCTGGGTTCCTATTAAATGTGGCAGAGTATCATTTAAACCATAACTACTTCCAAAATCTTAATTTTAGTGAGCACTCTCTTTTGATACATTTCTCTCTTCTAAATGAGACTTTAAAACAAAATTTAGAGTGAGCTCTCCCCACACCATATAACTATATATATATATATATATATATGCCATAAGAAAAAGTCTACCCTTTGTATCCTAGTAACGACTGCTAAATATTTTGATTTCTGAACTTCAGAGTAACTTTCATTATAACATTTTCAAACCAAATTTATGATATGCATTTAAAATTGGCTGTTCTTGTCTCATGCATGGGCACATGGGAGGGCTATACCTGCAACTTCAAAAAGCTATAGCCCATAGATAATGCTATGTCTTGGACAATTTAAATTCTTAATAAAAATATTTAGTCTAATTCAGACCATGGGCAATATTAACTTCTATATACAGATTTTAAAGGGTATAAAGTGTGTTTGTGTGTATATACAGATAAAATACCTGCTGAAAATGACTGAAAGTAGACTGTGTATAGGCAAAATGAAGTACCAAAATAATTTACTGAAGTCCAGTTTTTCTCATCACAATCTCACAAAATCTTTCTTTGGAGCAAGATCTTGTCATGTGCTTGCAGCAAGGTGCTAAAACAGGCAAATCCTCCAGTGTCTAAAAATCATAACCTTCATGTCTGATAGCATTTCCATTTTAATATTCACAGAACTGTCCTAAACAAATTAGCAGCTGCAGTGAATCCTTACAAGGTGTGGAACGTGTGAGGGTACATGCAGGACAGGTGGTCAGCTATTCACATCTCATGGGACTGCTGCTGATTGCTGCAGATTAAGCTTTGGAAACGGAAAATATTTTCCCAGGTAATAACTCCGTCCTCCCTGTCTTAGTGCCTTCCTTTCAACTCTCCCTTATTAAATACTCATCACAGTATTTAAGGACATTTAAAGTTTATTCCCTGCTTAATCTAGCTCATTGTTAAGAGGTCATTGCAGTCTTGTACCCATTTGCAGGGCAAAACTCTATTGGCTATTTGCTGACTTTCCCAAAAAATGTAGCATTTTCTCCTCATATAGCTCCCACTGAGGAGTAGGAACTCTACAGAGTTAAAGTCAAACTCTACAGAGACCCTTCTAAAACCACACCAATATTTCATTGCTTGATGACTTTCTGAATATACCCACAATTACATTTTTATGTTTCAACCCTAAGCTCTTAAGGGAGCTTCCTTTTTGTTTTGTGCTTGAACTGTCCTTGTGATTAAAGCGATAGGGTATTTAGTGACTGTTTTAAATAGTAGTGACATCATTTGCACTAAAATATTCCTTCATGGACATTCAAATGCATGAGTTGACAGCTAAATAAGAAGTGTTTTTTTCAAATGCTGCTATAAATAAACCCTTTACCTTCATTCTGTAAATATAAAGTTAAATGTAATTTTCTAGGTTGTCCTATCTTGATGAATGTTGTATTATACCTACAATTCCCTTCTAGAAGGGAAACTTTATAAAGATTTATATATCAAATACCGGGAGCAAGAAAGAGAATATCTCTTCTCAATATTTCTAATGATATATTTTTAGTCTTTTTAGAGTTTATATTTATTGTACAGAGACCCTGGATCCAAGGTTTAGCTGAATTTTAGCAGAATAGGATTCTACCACAGCTTAGGATCTTCCCCTGAAACTTTGATACTATGCAAGTCCAGTATACATACCTGAAGGCTGAATTGTAGAACACCTTTTCCTTCAGTCAGGAGAACAGGACAACCTGAGTTTTGCTTACAATATGAAATTATCATCAAAAAGGAGGAATAACATTGTAGCTGAGCTGACAGCAAATAAAGTGGCCAAATGAATCAATGCAAAAAGAGATTCCTGCAATCAGATGGCAGGGGACATGTAGATGTAATCTACATCTGATCTGTTTGCACACATCTTACTGCAAATAGGGTTACTGTGACTGTTAATCACTGCATGTATAGACACACCTAAAATTCAAGCAGGGAAAAGCTGTGTCTGCTATATTTATGACTTACAGAAGTCTTTCTTTTATATTCTGTACACAATGCTCTAGTTCTTAATTGACTGACAGCAGCTGACAAGGAATAAACAGTCAACATAAGTGCAGCTGTTCCGAACAGAAGTTTTTGTACACTCTTCCATATGATATGGCCGGCCATATATTAAAGGACACCATGTCTGCAAACTTTTTTTTAAATTACTCATTTTACTCAAAACACATACAACAGCTTAATCAAATTAAACAACAGTGTTTGGAGTCGGTGAATGAACCAGTCTTTAAGTTCCCTCTAGGAACTTCCCCACTGGAAATGGGTAGGTGATCTAAAGAAAATGTTTACTTATCCCAGTATGCTCCCAGGAGGTTCATCAAACATTAGATGGAATTGAAGGAATCAAACATTAAAGGAATGACCGTTTGTTACAACTGGAAAGTGTATTTGTGAATGTACAATGAAAATTACTTCTACAGTGAACGCTAATTTGACCCTTCAGTACACATGTTAAATTGCATTCCACAACAGCTTTCTTTTCATTTCATATCACAATAAAATGAACACACCCAACATTCCTGTACAGCAGACATTGCAAATCAGAGCTTGTCCTGCCTTAAGGTAAAAAAAGTCCTTGAACAAAGCATTACTTTGCAGAGAAAGAACCTCATCTCTATCTCAGTATACCCATTCTTAGTGACATCAGGCATTTCATGTTACTTCATTATACTTTGATATTTAATAAAAAGTATTTTGAAGTTCCTTGCATTTAGGAGTAAAATATTAAAAGAATAAATGCAAATTCATAAGTAGAGTCTGAAGCAGAATAAACGGTGTTACAGAGAAGACCAAAACCTGCATAAGAGAGGATGGGATCCATTCAGATATTTTCAGAACAACATAAAAACATATATCAAGCTGCTAGAGAGGTCTCAGTTGAAATACAGTGTTCAGATTTATCTCCAGCACTTGTGAGACACAGGCAGAGAGAAACAGGATATTCACATGAAAGAGCAAGATGAAAACAAAACCAATAAAAGATTAAGTGATACAACTTTCTTTCATCTTGACAAGACCAGGCTGACAGGAGACAACAAACATGCAAAAGAGCATCAGATGATCAGCTGTTCCCTAGTCCATCAATGGCAAGAATTATTTATGTTAAGTGCTTGAAAAAAAATTTTACACAATGTAAAAGTGTGCAACAGATGATATGGGGAATCTCTGAAATCTTCATCCCTGCTTGGAGCAGGACAATTGCTCAGAAAAGGTCCAGTCCCACTGAGTTCCCTTCCAGCCTTGCATCTCTGTGACTGTCTTGCAAAACATCTACCTGGTAACCTTCATCTTTCTAGAAGATCTGTAAAGTTATGCTGAGGGACATGCTGAATTTTAGAAAAAAATTAATGCTAAATAATTTTAAAATCTTTTTTCATTAACTATGCCAGAAGCTCTCCTGAATACATAACCAAATACTTTTTTTCCTCAGTAACTCTTCATCCATTTGAACATTTTAACCCTTTGGATTTAGTAAACTAATGGTACCTATAAAAATAAATAACTGCATACCAGTATAACTAAATATAGAATAACTGGTAGAAAAATACTTTTTTTTTTTTTTAGCTGAATGTCAAACCACAAGCCCTCAATTAAAATGAAAATGAAACTACTCCAATTTTGGACTTTAATTTAGCTACTTTCTCTTGAAGAAAATTAGGGAGTCACAGGCTTTTTAATAAAAGTTGTTTCCTTGGGAATAGCAGAAGCTCCTTTGGCAGTATCATTTACAATTCCTTTGAAACCTCAAAATAGTATGTAATATAACACACTTGAGAAGATAGTTTTAGTATCAGCTATAAAACAAAAGTAGATGCATTTCTGCCATGCTCTACTTTTTCAAAGCTATTTAAAATTGATCCTTCAAAGATGGTTTGAAAGCAGAATGCTTCATTCTATTTCTATTAGTCTCCCATGAAATTTGGTGCTGCTTACAGCATGAACAAATCCATTAAAATAGAACAGGGAATTTTAAGGCACCACTATAATCAACTGCCTCAACCTGATTTTTGGTGTTATTAAAAATGAAATAAATCTTTGAAACAGTCTAATTGCTTTCACTATAATGAATAAATATACGTTTTCCTTTGTATATGCAATTCCTTTTCAGCCCTTTCCTTGACAAAAAAAGAAGGAAAGAAGGCATCTGCCGAGTAATAAACCCACAGTATCAATAAATCCAGTATTTTTTAGAGAAAATATCATTCTCCTGATGATTGCTAGTTAATCAGTTGTCTTCCATTAAGCCTGAAATTATCTTCAGCTATAACAATGTCACTGTCCACAGATGTGACCAAATTCCCTAATAATATCTAATTAATTTCATGGTCAACTAGATGAAGTATCCTGACATAGATAGAGAGATAATTATATCCATTTGGGCTTGCTAACATAGTATGGGTGTGGTTACTCTTTCTAACAGAAATTATAAAAAATTATGCTGCTTCATGTTCTCAACCAGGCCCTTAATCCTGCTTGTAACATTATAAACGAGTCTATTCAGGCATCGATTGTGGCCCCAGTCCTGCCACCAGACTGTTTACAGCAGCCACACTGACTTAAAGGGATGTCCCCATGTGCACAGACCTTCATCTGGTTTCCTCCTTTCACACTATTCTGGTTTTGCACACTAACTCTGCTGGAAAGCTACAAAGTCAAAACACCTGCACAAGAAAGGAAGTGCTACACACTAACACTGCACTAATCAGAACCCATTTACAAATCACTGCTATCTGCTATACCTTACTGTCACTTTTGAAAGAGGTGAAGGTTTTCTTCAATTTAGTATTTCAATTGCAGAATTTTAAAAGAGTTGCAAAGCCTTTTAAAGAGGCACCTCTCATGGTATTCCCCTCATGTACCCATTTTAACATCCATTTGAAAAATTAATATTGATGCTTTGAATTGCATATATACTTAAAATATCCCCGTGTCTCTTATTTTCCCTTTCACTGATTCAGCAATACTGTCAGTTTCTGATGATTTAATGTAGAATATATGGAGCTAATTACAGAACACAAGACATCAAAAACTGTGGTTTTCTAAACATTATTTAATTGTCATTTCACAAGCTGCTATTCACTGTGATCTAGGAAGTGGTTAGATGTAGGGCTTATTATCAGTTTAAATAAAAAGCCAAAGTGTGAGGCACTGGTTGTACCTGAATTTTCCAGCTCGTAAGAAATATGACTTTGTGTAAACTGCAGACACTGGGTAAAGTGGGGTTCAACAGAAAGAAAACAAAGTGATTTGCTGCCTTACCCTACTGGACTGAAAGATACTGGCTAACCACAAGTTTATATTTTGACCAAGTCAGAAAATGCTCTTCTGCATCCCCAACAAAGCACTACCTCAGAAATAAACCAGATAAGAAGACAATTTAAGATGATATTAAAAAGGCATTATTTACAACCGATGATCACTGAATATATATTGTGGTATGGTTTTTCCAGGGCATGATGGACAGACACTGCAAGAAGAGGGCAAGAACAGGGGAGGCAGGGGAGAGGGAAGTGACTTTGCAAGGACACTCAGCCAAAGAGGTCTCTGCATGGCTAATTCTGGTGAGATTTCTCCCACCTGCTCCCACAGGGAAGCCCCATGAGATTTTATTTTGTCTAAATAAAAACACATTCTGAAGGTTATCAATAATAAAAATGAAACATAATTGAGATTTTCTGCATGAATTACACTTTGTTAAACAAGTTAAGTGACTGTGGTCACTTGCCATGCTTTGCAGAAGGAAGACTCAGTCTTGTATTTGGAGAAAATATTTTCTGTTTTTGTAAATGTTTATACATTTGAGATACCTAAATCCCAAGAAGATAGTATTATCATGTTCTTAGCCTTTATTTACTATTTACTTTATTTAGCATTATTTACTATTTAATTTGAAGCTACTTTGCATCTTTCAGATTATCTGTGCAGTCCCAGTGGACCAACAAGGATCTGAATGAACAAATTAGGATGCGTGAGCACTAATCACTTGGGGAATGGGAGGGAAGACAAATTGTCATTTCCAGTACATCACCATAAACTTAATGTAAATTGCCTGAATTTAGATGAGTATAAATTCCCTTTGTAAGGCTATATTTCAGTTAGGAAATTAGAAGAGGATATTTTGCTATTTAACAATTCAGGTTATATTCTCTTCTCAAACAATATACTAGTATTAGATACAGGTTACCTTAGCAACTATTATGTTCTTAAAGAGAATTCTGAGAAACCAGGATACTTTAGCAAGTAACTAAAACATTGACAACTCTTTTATTTTCTTATCTCCTACAATTCAACTTCTCCCACAGAAAATGAAACCAATTTTTTGGTATAACCACTGACTGTAATCTCAGAATGAGAGCATCAATACTGTTTTTAACCTCATTAGCATCAAAGCTTAATTCCTCCAAGCAATCTCTACTTCATTACTGAATCTGGTCCATGGTATATAGTTCACTTAATTAGGAGATTGGAGGCATACATAGATGCTGGGCAGAACAATAATTTCAGTGTAATAAATACGTATAGGGAAACAATTATTTGTCAATTAATTAGCTAAAATATTTTTTAAAAAACCCCAAAAAACTGAAAAAACCCCACCAAAATCTATTTAGGATTGAATAATGTGACCATTATTGTGATGGTATGGTGTTGTTTTTCAGACTCACAATACCTAATAGCTCCTGTTGAAGGCAATGGGAACAGCATGTTTAAAAATGTGTCACCAGTCACACTGTAAATGACAAAAATACTAGAATCAAAACTTTCGAAGATTTCAAGCCTATAAATTGGAAAGTATATGATTATTATTGAAATTTCTCTAACGTTGTAGATGACTAGAAATAGCATTAAAATGGCATGCAATAATAAGTTCAAGTTGGTGCATTGTTAAAATAAGTTTAAAATACAATTATTCATCCAGTAAAGCCCACAGGAACACCATTTGTAACCAAATGACCTAGCCATGACAGCTGGGTACTATAGCAACTGCCAGTTATCACCCCTTGGGTAACTTGACTATTATTTCTCTTTCTCCTCTGAACATCAATACTTGGCAGAAACAAACTGCCATCCTTTTCCTGCAGAAAGAAAAACAGTGGAAATTGCCACTCTGCAAGAAGCCATGGCTATGGCAGACTGTAACTGGGGACAGAACACTGTGCATGACAAAGCCAGAGCAGGGTATAAAAGATCTAAACCAAAAAATTCACATGCTGTACCCCATGCAAGATGTGTTCTTCCTTGCTCTCTTGGGGGATTCTCTAACTATCTCTAATTGATTAGTGACTCTCTAATTGCTCAATTAGGAGATTACCTTTTGTAAGTATTTAACTAAGGACAATGGAGAAGTCTTTCGAAAGTAATTGTACTCTCATAATTTATTAGGCAATCAAATTTAGAAAAAATAAGAAAATAATGATGTTATTAAAATCACTTTTTTCAGATTTTCATCATGACTACACCTTAATTTTTTGTTATTATTTCAAATATGAACCACAAAATTTAGGCCAGTTCTATCTATAAAGTATTCAATAGCACTTTTGTATAGCACTGATTTAGTAAATTGTGGCTTTGTATGACTTCTTTAATGATGCTCCTTAGAATGACCTAAGTGTATGAAAAATATCAACAACTTTTTCAAAAGGGTCTGCACAGAAAAGTTGGTCCTGTTCATACTTTGATACCTTTTAATTGATTGATTTTGCAAATTCCTTTGTAATTTGTAAGTTTCAGGTGATTAAATATCAAGAAATTTTAAGGGTTTCTTTTTTTTCTTCTTTAAAAGTAAGTCTCTTCTCCAATTTAAAGAATTGAAAAACTTCCTGAAAATTTTTAGTTGTCTTTATATTGTTAACTTGACTATGTATCTTTGATTTTTTGGTGAAGAAATGAGCTGTACTCTGAAATCCTTATACCAACAAACAATTCCAAAACACGGAATTTAACATTTCTAATGCACCTTAATTCCACATTAATTTTGCATTAAAGATATACTGCTATTTTAGGCACCTAACTGCAAAGGGTTTTTTTCCTCCATGAAAGGTGCCTGTGACTTTCTTAAGCAAAAAGGGAAATAAATAAAGTAAATATAATATTTAAAGTTATAGACATTGACAGAGTACAAACAATGACAGAACTTAAAACTAAAAGATAAGAATTCTAAACCAAAAAGGCATTACACAGTGGACTTAAGAACAGGAAGTATTTTATTACTAACTTTTGATTTCCCAGAACACCTAACATTGAAAAGCCCTACGACAAATATGCACACACAAATCTGAAGAGTTCAGCAGATCAGAGCAATTTTAGAAGATAAGCAAAGGCAACCCTATAAACAGATTACATCTTAAAAGCTTACATGTATGTGGCTAACTGTCCTTCCAGTTAGAAAGTTGGAATTTATTTGTAATTTGATCCTTTCCCCTCAAGAAATATAGATGATGACTGAGAGGGTTTGATAATTTGGCCCAGCTAAGTTATCTTACTCTCCTTGGCTACCTAGTCATTTTGGTTCTGTCAGTCAGCAGGGAAGTTCAGGGTTAGTAGCAAAAATTTGTTTTCAAATATATTTTAAATCTTAGGGGTTTTCAAGCTTCAAAGACAGTGGCCTTTTAAACACTCACATGCAGGCCCAGTAAGAAAAATAGTGAAAATAAAACACTTGAACATTCAAATTCAGGAATTGCATTTACTATGCCAACCATTCACCAAACTACGAAGATACTGATTTCTAACAAAATTTCCTTAGCACAGGATCTGTCTTTCTAAAGATAGGCATGATTTTTAGAGCGTGCTTGACATACCATTAGAAGAATATTTAGAATAAGAGATGTCCACCGACAAACTCAGAAGCTAAGTGCTATCAAAAGACACCAGAGCTAGATACTGAACAACAAATCACCATATTGATTTAATTATCTACACCACTACACTGAAAATCCCCAATCCTCCTAACACACTCAGATGAGACCAAGAACTGCTGTAAGGGATGTCACAGTAGAGTTATTACGGAGTTCCCCCAAGAAACCCTTTTGCAGCTGAAAGGGAAAGGCTATTAGAATCTACCAACCTCCACAGTGCCTGTAGGATTATACACAGAATTTCTTGGAAAGGCTGTGACATCTGCTTTTACACCTCCACCTTTCAAGTGCCTTTAAACTGTGTCTTTCATGCATTAAAACACACCCTTCAATATGAAGCCCAGCATTCTATTTCTCCTTGTAAATGATCATTGCTATTTTTCTCCTGTGATTTATTGCTCAGCTCAAAAGCAGAGTGAAATTAATAGCCAAGTCTCTGGAAATGTCTTTGGTCAAACAAACTGCCTTCCATTTCCACATGTAAGGTTTTTTAAATTTAGTTTTGTTTTTAAACAATTACAGTTCTTCAGCAACATCAGCCAGCTAGGAGCAAGCATGGAAGCAGCCTTCCTGAATTCCTTGTCTACCACCCCAGCCTGAGATAATTGCAGGAACAGATGTGACAGCTTTTGATTTTCTAGACATTCCCATGAAAACAAAACTGAATGCTTTTCAACAACAATCCTGGCTTCTTCAGAAGAACCTTTCATCATCATCATTAAAATGGTTTTGAGCACTTATAGAAGCTAACAAATGACAGCTCATAATCCCCATCTGTAACACCAGAGGCCAGGTACTGCAAAGACAAGACAGGTGCAAATTTTGGTATTCCCATAGCACTTATTATCTCTCCCTTTTTAGAAACAAAAGGATTTGTCTTAACACCACTACCAGTATCCCACATTAATCTTCCCACAAGCAAACTCTTACCCTGAAGCTACTATACAGTGTTATTACTCTGTCAAGAATTTTTCTCCTGAATTTAAAGAGGTGCTTCTATCAACCTGTGGAGCTAGATTCTGCAGTAAACCATCCACAGAAGCTGCTCCACAGCTGGGTTCATCTCAAATGTTTACAGCTGCCCCCATCAGAGCTCTACCATGTGAAAAATAAATTGAGAAGTTGCACTCTTCTATCTCAACTTCTTTCATTTCATTTCTGCCTTTTGCCTACCAGAATCATAGTAAGAAAATTCAGCACGGTACAAACCACTCTAATTAGTTACTGCTTGTTTTGTTGGGGTGAGGCAATGGATGGGATTGTGGCACGACTAAGACACTAATAATGCGTAGGGACAGAGCAGGAAAGCACCTAAATGGCATAACTGAAAACTGTGGGGGTGCCTGAAACCTAGTATCAAATGTACATTTACTTACCTTTTTTTTTTTTTAGTTAGCAACCTTGTCAGAGAAAACATCTCAGTATTCAAAAGAAAAAAAAAAAAAATCAGGACTATGCCAGTTACATGGGGATTACTTTGAGAATGGGATAGAATCACTTCACTTTGGAATTTGTAGAGAAGACATCATCATGCTTTCTCAAAAATGTCAATCCTGAAAATTGGAGAAGGGATAGTCAACTAGATTATTCTGTAGTATTTAGGTTATAAAAAATAAGGGGTTCCATAAAAAAAAATTGGGGAAGAGGAAAGTGGTGTTGGGAATTCTTTGGGTTTTTTGTTTGGATTTTTATGTGGGATTTTTGTGTGTGGACTTTTTATTGCCATTTTTTTGTTTAGTTGGGTTTTTTGGGGAGAGGATGGTTTGGGCTTTTTAAACCAAACATATTAAGTGAAAAGTAGCTCATAAGATATTTAGTGATTAAATAGAATTTACAAATAATTGGGACACTGCATTCTTTAGGATAGATATGATCAATTAGATTGAACAAATAAACTTGAAGCATGACTACAGAATAATCTTGAAATACTAAAGGAACATTTGAACATCACTGAATATTTCTGTTGAAGTAGCATCCAAAGCTCCATGACATCACTGAGTTTACATTTTTATATACATACAGATTTCTCTTAAGTCATAGCCTTGCTTGAAGTGTTTTTTTGTTTGAGGACCCTCATAGAAAACCTTTGAATTTTTGAAAACAGCAGAGCACACAACATTAAAATTTACACTAGAACACTACAAAAAAAGTAAATGACAGACCATGTAAAACTCATTCCAAGTTAACTATGCATACACAAACTTCTCTGCTGAAATGCTATGAGACACTAATAAAGTTTTCAAATACTAAAAAAGAGTCCCTGACAATATAAATATTCATTACTAAATGGAAAGGTTATTAAATCCTTTGGGTAATTTACAGAAAATGAAGAAAAGAGTATGTATGTATGAAAAGAAATGAGTATGTCTCATGTATTTGAACTACTTTTCCAACATGTTTTCTAAACTTTTTCACTTTTTAGGGCATTTAATTATTTCCATGGAATCATTCTATGGTCTGCTTTCATGTGGGAGGAGAGGGCTAATATGAGATCAAAGACCTTATTTGGTACAATGAGCAATAAATGTCGCCAGGTTATCCTGGACAGTTGCATTATCCCATCTCTTGTTTATGGTAATAATTTCTGCTTGAAACAAGTTGACAGAGAGTAATCTAGCTTGGACATAATGCTCTGGACAACTAAAAGGAGAGTAATTTTCACGTCCATGTCATTTGTTGTGATTGCCCCTCAATACCTTCTTTCAAAAAAAAAAAAACAAAACAACTCCCCAACTCAAAAATTGGAATTTTAAGATTTATCTCAATGTTCCATAAAAAAATCCCACTTTGATACTTGAACACTCCTGAATTTTTCAGAAAGAAAAATGTATAGAACTTGTAAATAAAAAACCACCAAATCATGACATTTGCATTTAATTTTGAAATTGCCGCTATTTATTTAGCAATAAGAAAATTAGCTGGTTTTTTTTATCTCTTGCCTCAGTGATACAGGACATAATACTCAATGAAGTTCCCAAATAAATGAGTTTAAATCTTAGTCAAATATATGATAAATCTGTAAAAATGTTTAATCCAAGGAAACTAAATTACTTTTTCCCACAAACAATGAAACAATTTGTGATTCTTTTCAGCCTGAGCCATTGCAAAACTAACATCACAGAAAAACACAAGGAACACAAAGGAAATGGCTTACACTACATGAGAAACTCCATTCAGATTTTGGCCAAAGGGAAAGGAACATTGTCCTTCAAAGTACAAAACTTGCTATCAGACAAGTATACTTACTCCTTTTAAGAACTAAATGACAGCACCAAAATGGTTCAAAATGTCATTCTTCCTTTCGGAGTCTCATAAAATCCTCACTGACACCTCAGCTTGTGAGAGGTTAAGGATACACCTCCATGGACTTCTGTGCAGGTCCAAAAGCTTACTAGATTCCTGTCTAACCTTGTCCCTCTGCAAGTCTGCTTCACACACAGAGATCTTTAAACTCTTCATGATGTCCCTGGGACAGCATGAGATACGGTCACAGGAAAAAAAGGCATTATGAATTAATTAGAAAGCATACTTCAGAGGTTCTTTTGCCTCAACGACTTTTACCCCCCCACCACTCATTTTAGTCCCACTCTCAGTTTGAACTTTCTGCATTTTTTTGCTTAACTGAAGCATTTCACTCCTATCTATGTATTTTGGGGTAATATTTAGTGTCTCATCTAAGAAATTATCTTATCTAAGACGTTAAGCAAATATTTAATGCAAAATGGAGTCTCTAAGGAAAGAATTAGTTCCAAAACATATTTGATTTACAGTGAATTTTTGCCACATAGAATAACACATGGAATTTGCACTGAAGCATCTTTAGTAGCCTCTTCAATTATCTAGACTAAGGTTTCACTGTACCTAATCAGTGGAAACCCTGAACACAGAGGTTTTGTTTTAAGAGTCCTTCCCAGGACATGAAGGGTTTTCACAGTTCTTTTTCACTTCATGTAGCATTGCAAAGTGCTACATAACACTCATCTGCTCTGCTGATTCTTTGTACCACCTGGGCTTAAACAACCCTGAAATAATTTTATTTCTGAAACCTTTTGACCACGTCTAAAGAGAGTGTAGAAAAATACTTGTTTAGGAAATCAATAATGTCCTTTATGATGTTTCCAGATGGATTTCCAGGTATTGCAGACGGAGTTAAGCATCTCTTGGGCTTCAGCACAAACATGTGAGAAACACACCTGATTGCTGTAAAATTGGTAGACTTGTGAGAGTTGTGAGAGGAAGTGCAAGCAGGGATGAGCTTTCCTCTCTGTTCTATTTTATGCACTTTTTCTATTAGTATTTTAATTTTATTTGCCTGTTTCAATCAAGAAGCTCAATTTAAAAGATTGCACTCAAAAAAAGTAACATGCTCAATCTTTAAAGAGCAAAGCTTAGCCAATTTGGATGAAATAAAGGAAGAATTATTAGATAGTTCTAAATGAATATTTATTTAATTTCCATTACTGTTAAAAAGCAAGAGCAATACTAACAAAACCTCTGCATCAAAAGAGGAAAAAGTAAAAGCAATTCAAACCAGACTACACTCTTGGATTGACACCCATGTAGCCAAACAGGTACTGCACCAAAATCCCAAACCACCTGCTAAGTCACTCTTAAACCAGGTCAGTCTTTAGACAGCTTCTTGAAGTTTCATCTTGCATAAAAGAGGGTTAAGTCTGTTCTTTTCAAAGATCTTTGGCATGATCTTTGATGACAAATGACATGCTCCCATATGCCAAAAAAGAAGGGGAATACAGTCACCCCCAGCTTCAACTTTAACTGGAGCTGCTTTGTTCTGAGTGCCCTGAATAATTAATAACTACTTTGGCAATCAGTCATGCATTCCTTAATGGCACCTCAGGCATCAAGTATCCCATTCACCCGCTCCCCAACTAACAATGGACTTTATTACATCAAGTTTTCTCTGCCAAACTTGTAACTGACATAGTTTAAACTAAACAAGTCACTAGGAAGACTGAGGCCCAAATGTGTAAGAGTTTGTAAGATTTCCCTCAATTTCATGTGGCTACTACAGGGGGCATGTGAAAAGAAGGGGGAAAGGAATGAAACATGGCTTGTTTTGCAATAGAGTTCTAGGAGGGTTTAGGTGGCACAGTGCTGCTGCCAAAATCATGAGTTTTAATAAATGGATAGCTGGTCAAAATTGAGAATCATCACCAGGCAGCCCTTACTGAATAAAGCAGCTCACCAGCAAGCACAGAGTAAGTGACGGGGCAGAGCATAAAAGAGTGACAGAATAACAGCTGTGCTGAAGGGAGCATAATAATTTTGGAATAACATAAACAATGTCTGCTTAATAGGAGTAAGATTTTTCAACACTTGCTTCCACTTCATGGTATTCCAGACAAAATTAAATTGTAAGTATTAAATGGAGGAATGAAACTGGGAGTAAGACCAGAATTACAGAAAGTTCCAGATGCAGTCACAGTACTCAATTTAAAATGGAAGAAATTAAAATTATTAAGCTCTGATAAGTTAGGATCTGAAGAAAAGTGTCATTTTTTTTCTCAGAGAACATTCTGCTTGTATACAGTATGTGCACTGCTTTTATGCAGCGCCTTCCAACCCCACATCAAACCTTTCTAGAGAATGATGTTGCATCCACTGACACTGGAATGGCTGTGGATCCTTTCTTTGGAGAAACTAAATCCTAGAAATAAAGTAGTCAGATCAACAGCCATTCTCCTACTACTTATCATGTGAAAAGTTGGTTTGAAATATAATATACAAAGTAAAAAAACAAACTAAAAAAAATTATATATATATACATATACACACACAATAAATTACAGCAGATCTAAACAAAGCCATTTCTCTTGCTCTTTAAAAGACCTGAAAATGTGTCCAGTGCCCCTCTCTGTGTGTGGCCTTCAAATACAGAAACAAGCTTGCACTGTTTTATTTCAGTTTTGCTTCATTTCTCCCCAAACAATCTCTCATTGCTAGTCTACCGGGCATCTCCCCCTCCCCACTACTTGTCAAAAAAAAAAAAAAGAGGAAAAAAAATTAACTGTTTAGGACCAATTCATTGAACTGAATCTCTTAGTGAGTCAGTTATGGTTTTGCAAGAATTATTTAAAATTTAAACTCATTCCCCTAGCTGACATATTTTTAGTGGGGGTGTGGGAGTGGGCCTGTAAATTTTATTTTCTCTTGAAAAGCTGGATGAGATAACTTTATAGTTGTAAAGAAATCTACTGTTTTTTGGCATTGGTTTTCAACTGCTTTGGGTACAAGAAGCAGATTTAATCTTGTAACTAAGCAATATCTATTTAATTTACAATCTGCTGTCTGAAATATGTAATTGTATTCTGCATGACTATTAGGACATATTTTTTGTTGAAAAAGATCACGGCTCTTTTTAGAGGGAGATTTAGAAATTAACTGATAAGCAGTTTTGGGGCTCATTCCAAATTCTTATGACAGCAAGTGGGCTGCTCTTGTCCCTTGCATGTGTTAGGTGTAACTATTTTGAACATTAAACCATTGCTTTGTGAGTGCTGGTAATTTAAATTTTCTAAGTTCTTTTCCTCATCAAATATTAAGGAATAAATTCAGTCCATTTGTACAGCATGACACAGAAATAATTATACATATAATACTATTTTCAGGTGCCTTTGTTTAAGCAGTTCCACAGAAGTGGGATCATACATAAGTGAGACACATCGCAGGTAGGGTGTGATACTAGAGCTATGACAACGGAATTTGGCACCAGCCCCACAAATACATGTATTTAGTGATTTTCTTTCACTGTTTTCTAAAAGTAAATATACTAATTACATCCTGCCCTCAGGTGTACTGAAGTTTAAGCCTGGCCTTATTTCAAGTTTGGAGACTGACATTTTATTTAATTTTAAAGTTTACCATTTTCAGGTCATAGTATTCTACTAGCAAAACTTATTCCAACTCATAAAAGAGTCAAATATGCAGATCAAACCTTTAGTACCTTTAGAAGTAGTTCTTCCTTAGGCATAAGTAGTTAAAAATATTTATAGGAAAACAACCCACATAAATATATATATATATACATATATATATACACAAACATCCCACTCCCAGTGCACTGACACCATCATCAGCATGCTAAATATATTCTTCTCAATAACTGAAATTTTGCCAATGGAGAGAAGGAACAAAAATAGCAGAACAATAAAGCCAGCCAAGTGCATTCTGAGTGAAGCACATGTCAGTGGAGTTACAACATGGATTCTTTTGATCAATTTTTCACCGACCTTCAAGATATTTTCCACCAACCAAATACCACAGACCACAAGACTACTTAAGAGATTCAAAGTGAATTATGAAGCATTTAACAAAAAAATACTCCTTACTCTCTTTAAATATGGAATATCTATTTTAAAACAAGTCAACTCCTATTTTCCTCCATTTTAATGTTTCAGGACATTATCTCATCCTTAAAATTTTGTAAACATTTTTTTGCTGTCACAGATCTTTCATTTCATGAAAATAGTAACAGAAAACTGTTGACAGTGAAATTAGTCACATTTTAGACAATGACTAGTTTAATATCTGTGATTTAAAGCTTTAAGCAACATCCAAGAGAAGCCTGAAGTACAGTTTACAAGGAAAATGTAGTGAAAAATGAACATTACGGATTGTTTTCTTTGTCTCTATAATAAAACTATCTAGAATCAGAAGAACTCTTCTGTTTGGGAACTAGGTATAATCATCTGGTTAGGTTTATCTAATAGCAGCTGACTAATGAAAACATTAATCTCTTCAGCTTATTTTCTGTAACTTCTCAAGTCCTCTTTCAACATCACACTGCTGATTCATAAACTTATCTGTCTTTTTCTCAAAGCTGGAATTCTTTCTTTTTTTCCACAGTATAGTATTAGGAATGCAAACATTTTACTGAATTTTCCACACAAACCACCAAGCCCACAACTTCCTAGTCTAAAGCCATCCAAAAAGAACCACAGGAACACTCAGTTAAAAAACAGAAACAAAATGTACAATTCAGGAAGACAGATTGCACACTGTTATTATTATTAAGGAATAAACAATAATTAATCTTACCCTATTAAAAGATTCTTTTGAGCCACCACTTCAAAGATTTTGTATCCTGAAATGTTTTGATCTGAAACATGTTACTTACTGGCATAAGAAGTGTATAATGGATGCAGAATCCAGGTTCAGAAGGAAAATATTCATCAGACACAAATCTTATTCTGATCTGGTTTCCTTTGGAGATTTGTCTGCTTGGCACACTACTGGAACCACACCAGCGCCCTAAAACAGTGCCATCACTGGGCTCTTCAACTTCTACAAAGTCATACCTGAACAGAAAATACAATAAAATGTTTATTTACTTACAGAAATTCCATAAAATTCCTAATTTAACCAATAAACTGACTCTGCAATTTTTTATTTTTTAAACGCTAAAAGTATGCAGCTAGAGGCAGCTATTTTAAACTTAGCTCCCAAGTTGCTACTGACTTACATACATAATAAAACCATGCAGTGAGGTTAAAAAAATAAAAGCAGAGTAAGCATTTTGAAGAGACCCAAGTGTATGGTTTTGCTTCTTGTACAGAAAGCAATTACCACATGTGTGACAGGGCAGAATAAAGTCAGAGGAAAAAAAAGACTGTAATTGCCTGAGTGGCACAGTACCTCGTACTGCAATTTCACCAGCAGTACACTGCATGCCCCCAGTGAAAGTCTGGGGGCTTTTTGGGATGGAAAATTCCCTCTCCTATAATGTCCAGGGTGAATAACCTCCTAAAGGTTAAGTTAAGGCTTATTATATCCCAACAAAACGTTTGTTGAGCAAAAACCTAGACCTCACCACATGTCAGAAAGAACCTGGTATTGTAGAAATATTGACAAGAGACATATGGGTAGGGAACTTTGAGAGAATGAAACATATGAAGTTTGATTTAGTTTCATTGCTTTTAACAAGTTGTCTGGAAATCCCTGGGGATCGGTGAACAACCAGATCCATGAAAGGTAACTAAGACATGCCAGTCAATCATCAATAAGCTTCAGCATGGCATACAAATGTCTTCATTTCCACTGGAAATATTTAGGGGGTTCCCAAGTCATAAAAACACGGAAAGCCACTGCTCTAGAAGGGACATCTGGTTTCAGTGCTTTAACCTGCTTCATGTCAGTTGCCCACTGACAGAATAAACACTAAGCCTTGCAGCTGCATTTTCCCTGCCCCAGCGTGAATCCCCCAGAGCCCCAGTGGCAGCAGAGCCCGGTGGTTTGGGAAGGTGAATGTGTGCAGGGCAAACCCTCGGCTGTTTTCAGCTGCAGCCTCCCGAGACAAGCTTTTACTTTTAAGCCGCAATTTGTATCCGAAGCATGAGCATAACAAACCCCTGAGAAAGTTTTGAGGTTTCTGATATTTTTATGTTCTCTTGAATGCGAAGTCATATATTAAATACATCTCACATAAATCTAAATTTGTAAATAGCAGAGTCCTTTTCAACGGTACAAACAGTCCTAACTCTGATGATAGCAAAGGCTCATATTTTAAAAAACATGCACACACACACACACTCTACCAAATATGCCAAACTATATTTAATGTGAAAATTATTACCTCATAAACATTTTCTACTAAAGCTTTCTCTGGATTTTTTTTTTCAGTAAATCTAATCTTTATAATGATTCCCAGTTCCCTAGTTAGACAGCAGGCAATAAATTCTTGTGTTGCGTGTTTGTGCAAGACTGACTTGCACATTTATTATCTCCATTTAAAGGACCACTATTTTTTCCACTTAATTAAAAATGAATGCAATGAATATGCTCATTAACTGTGCTCAAAATCCATTACTGCCATGTACCATAGTTTTAAATCTTTGTTGAACTTATGATACTAATTACTTTATCATTATCTTTTTTCCCCCAAACACAAACTAATTCCTTTAACAGATCCACCAGTGTTTTTACTTTATGATCGGGTATACAACTTATTACAAAGGCAATGTATACATTAATTGTACTAAGGCCTCAGGGCTCAACACATTTATCAAATTTATTTGGAGTGCTGAGCTTTTTTTTGCTTTTTAAGATCAGCTTATGAAATTTCTAAAGATAACTTTTTTTTTATTTTTCAGTTTAGGAGATGAAATCATTACCTACCTTTCTGATTTTTAAAGAGTGAGATAAACTAATATTTACATTTATTGACTTAGGTTTAAGATGTTGAGGGGACTCAGGGGACTTAGTTCCTCTACCTAACTTGCAGTACTTTTTATTGCACCCTTTGGTCTTCTGGTACACCTGAAGTAAAAGAGAAACTCAAATTCCACAGTTTAAATCCTAGACCTTTCAAATAAAAGCTGATTAATTCCATTAGTAGAGAGGTAAACTCGAGGGAAACAAGTATGCTGGAAAACCAAACAAAATTCAGCTTGAATAATGACGTTTTTAGCCAACAGCTTTATTTCAGTAAGTTATCTAGGCTAAATGTGCTACAAGAGCCTGCCAGAAAGCCTTCTGTGTGACTAAAATTCCTCTCATCACATATCTGGACTGATGTCTGAACTTTCTGTAAAAGTAACAAACCAAAGTTGTTCAAATGCTCTAGTATTTACATTATTGTGCTACGTAATTTTGCAGCTGATGTCACGGGGCTAAGGAGCAGCAGGGACAATAGCATGGCCATGGAAAACTATTTTCCAATGAAGAGAAGCTTGTACATGAAACACAAGAGAACTATGATGAATAACCAAGAACTGAGAATCCATTTTACAACTTCAATGGAGAAAAAACCCGTTGAAATGCATGTTGAACTTACCAACGCAGAAGCCTTATTTTCTTTGCAGTGTGCAAAGGAGCAAACAGAAGCCTCTTTGAAAATGACTAAAGAAATGCTCTGGTGCTGTATCTGTAATATTTTTTTAAATATTACTAAGTATAATTTATGCCAAAAAGGCAGTCCAATACCCTTTCCAGGGACTAAAGATGCTCTGGCCTTTAGGCACGATGCCCACAATACCTTCTGATATACCTGTTGCAGAAGATCTTCTCCCCCCAAAACCTGGGTGCCTGGGAACATGGATTGAATCAACAATCTGAACAAAGACAATTTACTGGAAAGGAGCAAGGAAGCAACATAAGCAGCTCAAAGCCTCAACATCATTCCAACCAGGAAATGTATTTTCCAAGGGTATATGTTTTCTTCTCCTTTCTATATGTTTTTCTGTGGTTTATACTGTCATTTCCTAAACATATTCTGACAGGCTGTTTACCTTGGCTTGAAGTTTTGTGACCTTTCTATGGCTTCCCTCTGCCTCCAGAATTCCACAAATATATCAAAAAATGTAAGAAGCAAAAATCCACAAGGCCTTTGTCATATTAGTGGTGTTGGACCTTTACATCTGTATACAGATGCATGCTAGACAAAAATCTAGAAAGCTCATTAAAACAGTTTGTGAGAGGTGAAATTTTTTCCTTCCCCTTTTGATAAAAACATGTTTCTTTTTTTTTTTAGTTAAGAAATAAGAAATTGTTAATGATCCCTACTGAATTTTTTTTACAGCATTTTGTGGGGCAATGTAATATTTCTATTCCAACTTGTTTTAAAGCACATACAGTTCAGAGGTTTTCCTGGTGTTGACATAGCACACCCACCTGCAGACCCAAAGCATCCAAGGTCCTCTGGCAGTTCACCAAACTTGTAAAATAGCACTGAAATGGTTTGGACAGCTTCAATTTTGGAAACACTGCAAATTACTAGAAACTGTCATCATGAAAATATAACTTTAATATTTTACTAACCAGAATTTTAACCATCATTCTAAAGGAAACTTTACTTCCCTCTTCTACCTCTATCTGAAATAATTTTAACTTCTGCCATTGAAATATTAATATTTCTTATGGAACAAAAGTCGTGGTTTCCATAATTTGACGTAACTGTGCTTTTGTAAAGACTAAAGTGTGAGGTACTGGTGATACCTTAGATAGTATTCACTTCTTAGATCACTGTCAAATCACATCTGTAAGTAATAATATTGCTCTTTGTAAAATAAACATATTTGCCTATAGATGAAGTTAAGGCCAAACATTTAGCTTGATGACATTTTTTTCCAAAGCTTGGCAGATTCAGATTTGTCTGAGTGGAAAAGGGAACACTGGAGCATGACAGAGCCACTCAAATCCATGGTACCTAATAGCAGCTCTGTTATTCCCTGCAGGCCAATATGCAGCAAAGATGTGTGCTAGGACAAGAGGATTGCAGTTTATGACAATGGGCAGAGGGAAAATGGGAGGACCCCAAGAAGGAAGAAAAGGACAGAGTGGCATGTTGGATTAGAGAAAAAAAAATGTATTTCAGGCAAGCAACAAGCCTACAGACATCCCAATACAGTTGTAAAAAGAAAAGCACACACCATCATTCATTCAACAGGTGGAAAACTTTCTTTTTTACTACCAATATCGCCCCTCTCTCTGAGACAAAATTAAGTTTTCCTCGAAGACAAAGGCACAGACACAAAAGATACATCATGTGTGATGAAAATCAAAATGACACAATATTCAAGTAATTGGTCATAATGAAACTGCAGTTCTTGGGCACTATTTTTTAGTTTATGTAAGACAAAATTTTAACTCGGGTATTACTTTTTACTTTATAATGTGACCAGGTCAGGCAGCACAACAACAACCTATTCCCCAAGTTTGCAAGCTTCAGGTGAGCTGTTTAATTAATTCCATTGCCTTTCAAATGTATTAATTTACACCATACTCTTCTGCATTAGTTGCCAGACAGAAATATTTTTATGTATGTCAGACTGGTCCCCCATTCAGTACAGTAGATACAATATTCCTGGAATTGAAACCCACTAGCAGTGCACATCAGTACAAGTTACCTATTAATAATGTCAATTATCAAATAGGCTGTAGAGAAAATAACACAGAAAGCAGATTTCCTGGAGGTACAGAAGGGAAATTGCACCTTGACTGAAATAGTGGCTCTGTGACAGCACCAGCAAATACTCCATACAGAATAAAAGTTCAGTAAAGATTATTCTGCTCAACATAGTCAGAAATATTTAACTGGGGCTACACTGAGTGACAGTAAACTCAGGATACTAGAAGAAAACATTTTTCAAAAACTAGCCAATATAAAATTTTAATTATTTAAAATATTCCCTCTGGATTTTGTCTTTTCAATATGAATTTCCAAACAAAGTTACCCAGAGTCATTTGACTGCAGTTCCTGAGGCTCACAACATGGGTAATTTACCTCTAAGACTCACTCTTTAGGAGGATTTGGCAGTGTCTTCTGCAAGAGGAAACTCCATTGGATATCATTACAGATCATGAAAAAGTTGAGAAAAGACTTATGTTCTGTGATTTCTGTCATGATATCATCATGCTTGATGTTTTAACATATAAACAGAGAAAAGATGATGGAACACCAGTGATTTGATGTGAAATAAATTTCCATAGTAGTTTCTGTATTTTCTGATCTTAAACACACTGTGTCATAACAGTCACTGGAAAGAAACAACAAACCTAGATATAATCCAAATAAATAACTCATGAGGTCAGTTTTTGTACTCAGAAAATTATGTTCAATTATATGCAAACATCACCTCTAGCAGTAGACATCACTTCCAGCCAACGAATGAGCATAAAACCCCCAAGTATCCTGCCATGTCTACATTTTCCATGAAATAAAGATACTCAAGGTATAAACAGAGAACATTTCTAACTGCCATTCCCCAAATATGGACTGTAGTTTCTGCGCCAACCTACTTTGAATACATGTATTTTAGAATATGCAGTTCTGCGCATTAGGAACTGCCTTATGGAAACACAGATTCATTCACAAATGTTACATGGTTGCCATGGTTCTGGTGTTTAATCTTTTCTCACACTGATTAATAACAGCCTGAGGCTTCTAATGCAACCACACAGCTCTCTGTATTTCTACCTTGTTATTTAGGATACATGGGGAAAGAAAGTTTAATCCTCAGATTTCATTATCTTCCCTTTCATTCACCGTAAGCCACTTTGATCATAACATAGCACTTACCACACTACAAGTGGAAAGGAAAAACAAGACAGAGATCAAACCCCCAAATTCTACTCTTCAAACATTGAAACCCTTTTCATGAAAATGATGCACTAGTTGTTTGATTTGGAAAAATTAACTGCTGCATTACCACACTACGGTCTACCAGAAAATATATTTCTATCTTCTGTGGATCAGTATCATGTGAAGGTGAGACATACACATTTTGAAAAGCATCTTTTGTCCCTTGGTGATTGCATTTTTGGTACTGCATGCAAAAATAAGAAGCCCAAAGAAATGTGTCTCTATTCCCCAAAACTCCCATTTGTATCAAAAGTTTACTTCAGTGCCAGTTAATAAACTGCGTACTGCTGAAAACATTTCCCTGATGACTAGGAAGTTGGCACACAACTTCGTCTAGTAAATAAATCCTCATGACTGGTATCTAGGTGCACTGATGAACACTTATATGTCTCAACCACAAGCAGATGGAAATCCCATAGCCTCTGAAATTGACATCTGCCTTGTGGGGATGAAGGGACAAGAATGAGAAATTGCAAACTAGATACATTGGTAAGTGTACTTCAGGCTCTGAAACAAAAACAATTCTATGTTCAGACAGCAAGCTTTCAACATTTAAGTGTACATTAAACTACAGATATAGACTAAGCACATAAGCAAGTAATTTCAGGAATACATAAGCACAGAATTCAGCCTCTGCTACCAACTAATTTATACCCATAGAACTCCTATTGATACAGCATTTCAAGCACTTGAATAAGAATCTTATAGGAAGAGACAGTATAATCCTGCAAGATTGGAACCGGAGGTTCTGAAGATGGTCTCCCAACTTTCTTAGAAGTTACCTATGCTTATCTTCACTGTATTACAGAATGACAGTATTCCCAATGATGGACAGAATAAGACATATGTTTAGCTTTTTTAAAATACAGATTAAATTTGGTCCAAAAATGGCATATTACGTGTAGAACAGACATATAAACCAAAAAGGCGCATGATATTTCATGCCATCACTACTATTACTATATATCAAAGAAGAATTTGGGAAAAAGGGTGAGCTTGGAAAAAATGTACACATACAAATAAGCCTGCAAATGATGCCCCAGTCCATGTACTAACTTTGGCCTTTATCTTTAAACACAAAGAATGAAGTACTGTGTAGACAAAGGTTCCAAAGATTTCCAACACTCACAGTTAATAAACTACACTTACTTTTTTCCTGTCTGACTACAGAATCTCCTGTATTCATATAAATAGAGTAAATAAACATTTTCCACAAAATAAGAAGTCACTTGGAAAGGTTATTTTTCAGGGGATTAAAAAATGAGTAACATCTAAAGGAAATTTTTTCCTGTTCTGTTTCACATCCAATTCTCTACTTCGTGCTATTCACTGTATATGTGGACCACAGATCTCTTTAGTATTCTGCACGAGTTATGAATTAAATAATAACATACACAACAAAAAATGGTAATAGGACAAAGCATTCTTACTGTTTTGTACAGTACTTCTATTACTTGTCCTTGTCTTCTGCCGTGCAAGGCATTACCTGAATTGTAATTCTTACTGTTGTTCTCTTACAATAGAACATCATGTGCAAATGACCACCAAAGTTCAGGGTGTTGCTGCAGTGGACATTACATTCTCCAAAGCACTTTTGCCTTCATAAAGATGCAGCTGCTGTCTCTCCTCACAGAATGAATCAGATTAATAAGTATCCCGCACTGTACAGGACTACACATTCCAGATTTTGGAGCACTAAATGCCTTACCAATTTTTTCCCAGGACTCCTCTCTACAGTCACCAGACTTTTATCTTGGGAATTACAGCCATCATAATAAATCTCATGTTCCTACTGTAAAGTTCAACATTTTGTAGAAAACCAAAAACTCTAATGGACCTTAGAGTTCACATTTACAGCTAAGGCTGTAAAGCACTATTCCTAATCCACTATAAAATATCTTCCTCTACTCACACTGTTCACAATGGTCAATGTATCTGTTCCAGCTTCTGTGAATCCACAAACACATTTTTTTGCCATTGTTTTTCAAGAAGCATTAGAAATATTTATCCTAGTATCCCAAAGAGTAATTTCTTCCTTGTGCACTCTCCAAGATATTCAAGGATATAAATCCTGGAATGCAGCAATGACTCCAGCCAATGATGTGCAAACTGCTGGTTAAGAAATTTCCTAACAATATTCAAAAGTATCGTTTTGGGCAAAAAAAAAAACGGAGCAAAAGGGGCATTTTTTAGCAATGTGAAGATTCTGCCAGGGCAGTGCAGGCTGCTGCCCTTCCCTTCAAGCAGCCTCTGATATTTGAACACCATTACATGCCTGGATAAGTTTCTCTTTTTCCCTCCACACCTCCTGCCTACTTCAGGGGAGGCTGAGACTCTATCTATGTTTATTTAAATGAAAACACCTTTATTTTCTTTAGCTCAGCAATACAGTAACATGTGGCCTTTTGGCAGCTACAGCTGCACGCAGGATTTACCAATCCAGGACAGACCAGTTGTCACAAACTGTATGATATTCTGCTTCAGGACAGGCTAGTAATCGCTACTCAAACAGAAGATGAAAAAGCCTGTAATGGAACAGAGCAGTCTGCATGAGCCAGAAAAAAAATGTATTCCCAATCCTAGCAGGAGATCACTTCTCACCTAAGGAGTGTAAGAACTTCAGTTTTACTAATTATAAATTGATGTCCATAAAATTATGCAAATCCATTTTTAGTCCAGCCACAGTGTATGAATCAAAGGCTAGTCTGAACAGATATGTCTTAATGATTGGTGCTACAGTGCTGGGCTCCCTCTTCACATGTTACTTTCAGAAAATGAGATGACCTAATAATTTTATCTTATTCTAATTATTTTACCTTAACCCCTATGACGCTCCCACATGACCTCCTAATATTTTTTTTATAATAATGCAGCTTTCTTTCTGCAGTTTCTGATGCATGTGCATCTTCTCAGATGTCTTGATGATCAGATTGATGTAAATTGCATTATATTTAACTTCCACTTTATCCTAATGAAGCAGCATTGAGTGCAAGACTGGATTGTTACTGACTTGTGTGACTGAAAATATTTGCTGGTAGTGCTGTCCGACTACAATTGCCCATGAGAAGCATACTTTGTTAAAATGCTGATGATACACTTAAAGATGCAAGGACAGGGTTTAGTGAGAGGGAGAGAAGAAAGGAAAGGACAAGTGGAGGAAGGTAAAAAGGAAAAGCTGCGCACCAGGTGAAGAAACACCTTCCATCTAGGAACAGGACACTGGAATGTCTGCTATTCCTGTTGAATCCTACTTATATATGCGATGGTGAGCCTAATATCGTAACTGCACTTAGACCTTCAGTACGCAGAAAACATCAGGAAGGGAGAGTATGCTACGCTTAAACTGGCATATTTAAACACTACACAGGGTAACTTTAGATTATGTTGCTGGGCCTGACTCTGCAGCTTGCATTTGTCTTTTGCCTAAACTGAGCCACAGCAGAAACTACAGGTGGCTACAGGGTCTGTCTGTGTCCCTGAGCTCAGGTGGTGATGGTTCACAGTATGTTTTTCTGCCCCTGAAAGTAGATATTTAATGCTGTATTTTACTGAGTGGTAGGGTGAGAGCAGAAGTCCATCAATAATAACTGTTTCCAGAGCACCCTAGAAAGAAGCAAGACCCAGCAGTTCCACATTCACATTCAAAGAAAATAACTTCAGTCTCCACCATTAGAAACACTGCCAACAACGGCAACATAAAACAATTTTAGAAGCAATAAATTAGGATTAGGACCATTTAAAAAAATATTTTGATAGAGGGGATACAGTTTACTTTATTCAAACAGTTTGCTTGAGATTGAGAGGACCAGGAAGAAATTTTAAGGAGTCTAAATTTTTTTTAAAGTCAGTAACTGTAGTCTCTGGTGTGAAAAAGGAGTAAGGGATTAAGTCAACTTCCCACTTATCAGCAATCACTCTCCTACACACTCATCTGGGCTGTGAAAACAGGTGTCAAATTACTTCCAAAATAATTCCTATTACAGTGTCCTCTAGCAAGAGTGGATGCTAAAAATGAATGCTGCATTTACTGAAATTGAGGGAAAAGTGAGTGGGCAGGAATGCAGTCGCTAGGTTTGTGCAGCGTGCCCTTCTGATCACATCACCTGTGCTCTGTTGTCCTCCCTGTCCGCTCAGAGAAGCATCTCCTTCACTTTTCCTTTCTTATGTTTCATTCTGATTTGCTCAGAGAATACAATCTTGCAGCTTTAAGACCTGTCTGTGCAATATTTACTCTTGAAGCCTAGGAAATGTGTGTTACAGAGTAGCTAGCCTAAGTTAGAATCATACTGAGCTTTGCTTTTCTGATTTGTTTTTATCGCCTTTTATTGCCTGTGATATCTGCTTTGTCACACTTATAAATCTCTTATTGTGAGAATGGTATTAAGCAACTTTTATAAGCAGTAGAGAACCCAAAAGAAAGGATATACTTCTGGACACACCTCTGCCATGTTGTGAACAGCAGACAGTAGCTAAACCAAAAGGATGCGACCACCTGAAAGATGACTTTATGTTTGAATTAGATGGAAATTTTTTTCTGGAATCATGCAATATCCAAAAGAAAGAGAATGCTAAAAAAAAATTCCAAAAAACCAAACCACCAAAACCCAACAACAAAACAAAACAAAAAATCCCACTATAGTTTTGTTCAATGGAATCAGAATAGAGAAGAAACAGATCCAAATATTTCTTGTTATGCAAAAAATTCACTCATTTTTTTCTTCAAAACACTAGGAAAGCAGGAAGCATAAGTCTGTTGGATTCTTCATTAGAATTCTATTCATTAAATTGAAATAATATGGTTACATTTCAACTCAGATAACAGAAATAACCTTTGTAATATAAAATTATTTTCTTATATATAAAAGGACAATTTTTAGATAATCAGAGGACTCTGCTCCTAAATCAATATAACTTCCTATAAATTTTCATCCCCATCCGCCACTCTCATCCTCCATTTAGCTATTTAGCATCCAAACCTCTCTTGTACTGGCACTACTTTTCAGTTGTCATGAAAATGGATTGAACAGTTAAAAATCAAAACCATAAAAAAAACACTCCACAAACATCAGAAGAAATTACTCCATCAGCCTGTATAAACACAAGTTTTATGTAATTTTCTACACACTGTTCCTAAAATGCCACCTTTCTGCCACTGATAAAACATCAATGCTGCTACAAAGGACTTTAGATTAAATTAGCTACTTCATACTAATTCTCTGCCATCAGTATTTCAATTAAACCAAGGCACTTGAATGCTAGAACTCATCCCAACCATTTAAATTATATGTCTCCCTTTCAGACTTTGAATAAAAATGATTAACAAGTTATTTAGTGTTGGGAAAAAATTAAATATTTTGTATTGAGGAATGAGAGTTATTATGCTTTTTATAATCCTGTGTATTAATGAATCATTCCTTTCTAAATAGATCTGAGTCACAGAACAGAGCTATAATAAATTTTAATTCAGTTATGGTTTCATTTTTTCATAAGTTACAGCCAATTATGAGACACTTCAATATCACTGATAAGTAGAGTCACCTAAGCAGAGCCCAGCCCACTCATGTGTCAAATCTCACAGAATTACCAAATATCCTGAGTTGGAAGGGTCCCACAAAGACCATTGAGTCTATCACCTAACCCTGCCTAAGACTGTTGCCCAAACGCTTCTTGAGCTCTGTCAGGCTTGGTGCTGTGACCACTGCCCTGGGCAGCCATTCCAGTGCCCAAACATCCTCTAGGTGAAGAGCCTTTTCCTGATATTCAACCTGAACCTGCCCTGACACAGCCTCAGCCATTCCCTCGGGTCCCATGGTTGGTCACCACAGAGAGATCAATACCCACACCTCCTCTGCCCATGAGGAAGTTGTGACTGCAGTGAGGTCTCCTCCAGGCTGAGGCAGACCAAGTGACCTCAGCTGCTCCTCACACAGCTTCCCCTCCAGAGCCTTTACCATCCTTGTAGCCCTCTTCTGACACTCACTAACAGCTTAGTTGTTTGGGTTTTTTTATATATATTGAGTCACCCAAAACTGCACACAATGTTCTAGGTGAGGTTGCCCCAGCTCATAGCAGAGCAGAGTGGAACAATCCCCTCCCTTGCCCAGCTGGCCATGCTGTGCCTGATGCCCCCAGGACAGGGTTGGCCCTCCTGGCTGCCAGGGCACAATGATTCATGTTCAACTTGCCACTGACCAGGACCCCCAGGTCCCTTTCCACAGCACTGCTCTCCAGCCTCTCATTCCTCAATCTGTCTGTACATCCAGAGTTGCCCCATCTCAGGTGCAGAATCCAGAACCTGCCCTTGTTGAACATCCTATCACTGGTGATTATCTCATAAAACACAGGTGGTTAAAATGGAACATGCTGAAATTCTAAGGCAACAGCTGTAAGAGTTTAAAGGATTAATCTTAACTATAACTTTCATCTCTGCTTTCAAGATTCTGTAGGATTTGGTACTCAGTGTTTTGGGGTTTTTCCCAGTTTGAAGGGAAAATTTCTGGGGACTCTTCTGAATTCTCAAATGAAGGTGGCAGCAGCAACCTCTTCATCTTCAGAAGTACGTGGGGAAGCAGTCAAAATCTCAGCAGCCCAGCTACTTAGCAACATGAGTCACCGTGAACATTGTCTGCACCAATTCCACTTTAAATACAGAGTTCACTTAAAGGTCCTTATCCAGCTATTCAAAGCCAACTTGAACTTTGTACTTGCTCAGGAGATAACTTCACCCTCCGTAACCACAGTCAAGGAGAAGAATTTTACACTGATAGTAAAGCCAGCCCATCAATTGTGTCCAGAAAACAATTTTCTTGGGAACTAGACCTTGATAAGGAACTTGTTGCCCTCAAAAGTCCCAGAAGTAATATTTATGTGAAGAGTTGTATTTCTTTCACAGATCTGTGCTTGATATTAGTGTGGTCTTCACATATATACCAACATTGACTTTGTAATGCACCCAAGGTAAAACAAGAAAAACAAACTTTTTTCTTCCCTAGGGAGCAGGGTGTGGGATGGAATTTCTTCTGAATAGCAGAAAATGATGCTGACATTATCCTTTCATGGATGCACTCTCTTGATGTTGAAGGTGCTTCCATAAAAAGGAGCAAAACAGAAGCAAAATTTATGTTGTCTTTTTTTACTGAGGCATTAGAGAGTCACAGTTATGCATCAGTATTTTACTCCACATAGCTCTACATGGTACAAATAACTCATTGTGTCTTGTACTACACAGAAAGGTCTCTGGAAAATTATGTAACAAAATGGTTAGTTTTTTTATCATGTTTACTATAAATTATCACTGTCTAGCATCCATTTGAAACAAATTATGCAAAAAAATAGAAAAAAAGACTGCTAAGTAAACAAGTCTGTATGTTTCCTCTTTAATACAGTTTTTTCAGTATTATCAGCCTAAGCCAAATCTTCTAATTCTTTAATTCTTATCAACAATTTCTTAACAATACATTCATTAGGAACACATATGACTGTAGAAGCAGTCTGGATTTCAGCTTATACCACAGAATCTTGGTGTTCCATGCATGGAAAGCAACAGTTTAGTCACAACAGATCTGCAGGGAAGGAAAGTAGCCTAAGGAAACACGGAAAGGGGAGGTAGTGAAGTTAATACATGTGACACTGAATAACAAAGCATCATCCTAAGAATCCTCAGAGGAAAAATATTCCCAGGATTAAAAATTAGGTATTTAAGAATTAAATATATAGAATAAATATAAAATTAATATAATAAATTTTAATAAATAATTATATTTATAATAAATATAAAAGTATAAAATTAAATATATAGATTAAATAATTAAGAATTTGACAGGAAGAGGATCCACAAGTTGCATAGATTTTACCCGATGTTAGCACTGATGGCTGCCTTCAGATGAATTTTTTGCAGGAAAAAGTTCTACATATTGCATGTATCAAGTAGAAACGCTTTTAAATTTCTTTCAAAACATAGATTAATGCTTTACTTATACATGTAAATGAACAGATTCACATCTGCAGCTGCTAAGAGCCTCCCTCCCCCCCAAAACAAACAAACTAACTAGAGCTGATAATTTAAATTATTAGGGGGCTAAAGAGAGTTGGAAATTAGTGTAACCATCCTAATATGAAGACGCTGGTAAAATGGTATTTATTATTCTACCATCAGTTTGTTCCACAGCCTTTTACTCATGTATTTTATCCTTATCACCTTATCTACAGTAATTGCACTTTGGATTTGTGACATATTTCTGTGTTTTATTATATACAATAAAAGTCAGACTGTAATCATCAGATGATTAGAAAGAACAGCTGCAACCACTACTCAGATGAGCAACTAGAACCACTCCAAGCACAGGGAGAGAGCAAGTTTAATACATGTTCTTGATGGGAATAAGATTCTTTGCTTTCCCTTTCCTATTTCAGCCTTGCACTGTAATGCTCCAATGTACAACCAACTCACATCATCAGAATTCCCTTCTAGGGCAATTGTAACATTTATGTTCTTGCTGGAAGAAAGCTAAATCTGTCTTCCTGTCACAGAGGAGTTCATCATAAAGCTGTTATCACTTTCTGTTCTTATTGACAGAAAGCAACAAACCTGAACAAGAAGCAAGAGCTGAGCAAAAGTCAGTTTCTGGTCAAGAAGAGTTACAGCAGCTCCCTGGCAACAGGAGCTGTCTGGCACACAAGTCTAAAGGCTCTATGATTAAAACAGGATTGAGGGGCTAGCATCATGAAAATAATTTGTCATATCAGCTACCATATCAACAGCAGAAAAACTGCATTTTTATTTTGGCAGAAAGGGCAGACATACAGTCCAAATTTGCAATGCCTCCGCTAGAAATTCACTGCCACTTCTATCATGTAAACAGCACTGCACAGAACACCCAAAAGTTGCATACTTCTCCTTTTTGTTTGGTTGGTTTGAAGGGGGATTTTTTTGCTTGTAACATTTTTCTTTTACAAGTCACAACTGAAATCAAACAAAGTGTACAAAACTGAAACTACCGTAATATTGCAGAGATTTATATATCCTGACTGTCAACCAAATAAGCTAAATCTTTTCTAGACTGGTGCTTGGATCTAGTTTTCAAATAAAGTGGACTTTGTGCTCACTTTAGAAAGGACACAGTGGGATTCTTAATATTTTGTTCAGAGGAAGGATGCAGTGCCATGAAGTAGAAGAATAAAAAAAAGGCAAAAAAACCCCAATTGACTGCTTTTAAAATAATGCAAACATGATGTGCATGAATTTCAAGTATGTCACAATTTTAAAACCAGGATAAAAATCACCTGGTTAAAAACAGGCAAAAACCCCAGAATTTTATTCTAAAAAGCCTGTAATTTAAACTTACATAGCACTCAATACTTAAGACTGTTGAGAATTAGCAGAACACGCACGTTAATACCATTACAGGTGAGGCTGAGTCAGAAGGTCTGGCCTTAAACATAGAATTTGTTGTAATGCAAATTTGCTACATTAGTAAATACTGTAAGTTGAATGGCAAGTAAAAAACAGAGAGGGAAAAAAAAAAGCCATGAAGGATCACTTTGATTTGCATTTGGGAAAATATTTGAAGGAGAGGGTAGGCCGGTACCTGCAAAATATCTGTAAAATGTGATATTTGCTCTAGATGAAAAGACTTCACTGAATAGCTTGAAATGTCAGAACTGACTCTGAAGAAATCTGAATGTGGAGGTCAGATACAGGAAAAAACTTGCCATAGCTTCAGGATACACCTGCGACATTTTTTAGGTACCACTACTATGTATTCCTGTTATAGAGCTATGTTAAACAAAAACACTTGTACAACTGGATATGTTTGAGTTTTATTTTTCTCCAAAGTATGAGCCATAGTTTGAATTACTATGAGATTTAAAAACTAAATCTAATTATATTATATTATTATAACTAAATCTAAAGCTAATTATCTTAAGCTGATATACTCCAGAATATTCTCTCATTAGCCCTAGGAGCTGCCATTGCAGGGCACCACAGTCTACAGAGATGATGGAGAAAGTTCTGGCATCACCCAGAATGAGCAGCTTAAGAAACAGGTAGAGAGGCTAAAAACTCTGACAGTGACCACAGCAGGTAACTCATGAGGTTCCCTCATACACTAGAGAAAGGAGAAAATGATATCCTGATACACACTGTACGCTGCAAAGAAAGTCTAATGCTTCCTGGCTGCAGTTTTTACTTAGTTTCGGTCATATTTCAGAGTTAAAGATAAAGAATTATAATAGATTAAACTTCATGTGATGTTTCATTCTGTCCTTTGTCATATAAACTTGGTTTTGGAGAAATCGTTGAGCCCCCTACATCAACAATACTGATTTGTGTGATTGAAGATGGCAGAAACACAGTATAGTAATAAATAGTGTGGGATGTAGTCAACAAAAAACCCCTTAATTTTTCTACAGAAAGTATTGGAAGAAGTATAAATAATTTTATTGGGAACTTTAAGAGGTAAGAAATGTGAGACATAACTCATAAACAGATATTATTCAGGTAACTGGTAACTTACTTGACCTGTGTAGAATTATTTTACATATTTAATCTGTGTTTTAGTTATTTCTTCAATTTATTAGTTGAACTTATTATTATACTTCCTTTACATCAAACAAGGTGCAATTTCTCTTCCTTTACTGAACTTACTACTGCAATTAAAGTTCAGAGAAAACCTAGAGGAATCCTGCTTAAAATCAAAAATATAAATCTTTTTCACAAAGACATATAACTCTCTTTTTAATCTCCCAAGACAAAAAGCCCAGTATTTTTTCAGTATGACATGTATAAGGAATTGCAGTCATACAACTTCCTGGTATCCCTGCACAAATATGAGCACGATAAGATTATAACTGAGTGAAGATTATGAGTGACTTATTACTGTTTCTTAATTTGTCAGTCCTCTTGTATTTAGCACACTGTTTACTTAAAATAAATGTACTCCAATTAAAATACTATTCTAGTTATAATATTATAAAATATTTTAACTTATCTTACTTCTCTTTTTGCAAGTGGTCGAATGAGTCACCCTACCTGGGTTTTCTTTCACTTGCCACTTCACTCTGCCATATGCAAAGAAAAGAAAAAGCAAGCTAAGTTTTTACTTAAAAAAAGACTTACTGTGCAAAGGGAGTGCACTCATTCAAGCAAACATACAGTTTTAGTGGTTAATACAGTACTGATATGGCCTTGGTAATTACTTCCTTTAGAATTATGAAAGAAAGGTATTTATCTGTCTGTTATGAACGCCTTCTCCCTAATCAAGGATAAGTGCAAAAATAACCCCTAAAAAATTCAAATTTGTTATCAAAAGTTGATACAAGATGTAAACCCAATGGAGTAATAGTTGATTAGAAAAACTGAAAACAAGAATCAAGTCAAGTGTGTATATGATGTACACAAAAATAAAAATCATACCGGAAAAGCAAAAAAAAAAACCCCAAAAAATTACTTTGAAACAATAATCTTTGTGAAGTACGTGTCCAGGAATGCATCAAAGGGAAAATATGCCATTTAAATGACATATTTTATCTGCTACCTAATTTACTGAAGAGTCCAGACAATGTAGCACTATTCACACATCAGGACTTTTTATGATGTGTTGCAGTGACGACAGACAGATACAGGATACAGGAGTTTAGGATCCCTCCTCTTTCACCCTCCCACAGGAAATGTACATGTCAGTCCCACTGCCTCACTAAACATCCAAAACTATCAACCACATGGCTTGGTTCAGAACTACATCTGTGCTGCTGCCTGTTATGTCACCACTGTTTCTCTCCCAGATTACAAAGCCTTCAGCTGACGAGCACGGAAGGAAACAGATTCCACAAATCCTACGGAAACCTTTGCCAGTGACTGTGCACACAGATACTTACTGGAGTGAGGGGGAAAACAGTACCATTGAAGAATGTCAATTAGCACAGTACTTTAAGTGCTGTTTCTCACAGATAACTTGACAATTTAAGGCCATTAAAATACTGTAGAGTGTGTGGGTGTCCTAAACAGCAGTGTAGTACTTTGTGTCATGACCTGAATTCTGCTTCAGGTAACTTGCTCACCAAAATTTACCCTGTAAAAATTAAACATTCATAATCCTAACATTCTGTCAAGAATATTTTCCCAGATGTCAAAAATTTTACTTGAAAGGGAAATTAAATATATCACATTTTTGTGTTGCAATGTATCTATGGCCTAGATACTGAAAGCAGAAGTAAAAATCAGAGCACCCCAGAGCTTTCAAGCATGAAAACCTCCTCTAGCACTATAAAAGAAAATCATAAACCAATACTTAAAAAGATGCATTTTATAAATAAATTAACATGCAAATGTTGATTTTTGCAAAACTCAAGCAATATTTTCCTTCATCTCAAATCACCTCCTTTCAGGATTTCCTAAGTGAAAGGGAAAGTAACTTACTTGCAAATATCATCTTCTGGGTCCTCAAGCCCAAATCTTTCATCGAAAGTAAGTTGTATCCACACGTTTTCATCAAGTGCCACTAATCTCCACACTAGCACAGTGTTGCGTGGGTACGTGTGTGGAAACTTGGGGCTGTGAATACTCCCATTAGTAGTCACAGTAATTATCTTCTCATGGTGAGGGTCCTGCACACCTACAGGAAAGACAGAAAAGAGAGGCATCAATACTCACTCCTCCTTTTCCCAGTGTTGGTATAGTATACACAGATAAAGAAGCTTTTGTTTTGTTTGCTTTTCTTCATCTGGCAAGAATTTCTGCTTGAAAAGTCCATATAATAACAGTAACACTAAAGTTTTTCTAAAACCTGTATACGGTCAGATTGATATTTTACTCAGTAAATTACAGGAATTCTCAGAGGTAGCTATTAATAAATTTTGTAACAAGGTGGTAGCTTTATAATGGAGGTTTTATGCTACTTTCTTTTCAGCTATTAATTGTTTTTTTCAGGTAGATATTTTACCTTCTTTTTATGACTTTATAAGCAGCATTCTCATGAACATTCATTTGAATTTATAAAAGACATGCATACTTCAGTCTACTATGAAAATACACACTACAACTGCACCTTAATATAGCCAGATATAAAGGTCAACAGCTAAATGAATGTAGTGCAAGAAAAGAAGGCCACAGACACTGCCCTGGTATTTTAAAAGAATCAATCTATATTTAAATATAATTTAAAGTCTGACAAACTTTTGCCTTCTCTTCTTCTGGACTTGTGCCTTCAACTTGCAGTATGAAAATGGTAAATGTTCTTTTAATTAGAATGGCTGCTTATATCAAACTAATGGAGTGTGGTCTTGCCAACATCCACACACACTTGCAAAGGACTGACTGCAGTAAGAGAGGACAGCATGCAGTAATAAGAAAAACAGGCACAAAACCAGAATTCCTAATTTAGATACTTCATTGGGTTTTTGTTAGCTGAGTCACAAACATTTTTCTATAATGTACAGTCTGTCAGCTGAGAGCTGCATGCTAAACATGGGAGCCAAAAATAATACAAATTACTTTCCCAGAGATTAGTGCACCAGAGTGTTATTTCCAAAGCATTCAAAGGACCACCATTTCAGATAAATATGTCAAAGTGTGGTATCTGATCACACTATACTTAGTGGTATGTTTTGTCTTTAAAAACACTAAAAGGATTACGAACCATGACATATTTCACAACATATTAAAAAGTGCTTTCTTTTGCATCATCAGGGCACTGATAATAGTAGCACTGCAAGTGCTATGCAAATAGTCCAGGCATATCAAATGAGAAGTCAATAAAAAGGGGAAAGGAATGAACTCACTACTTATTTACTGAACTGCATCTCCCGTACCTTCAAGTTCCCCCATTTTTAATGGAAAAATATCTATTTGCTTTACATACAACAGTGTTACATGAACATATCAAATTCCCACACAGACCACTCGCTCCATTTCAAATATTTGCTTTCACACAGTAGAATTTCATCTCTAACAAAAGAATTATTTTGTATGACTACAAAGGCAAGTTATGGCTGTCATTGGAGAATGAAGATTGTTATTTCTCTTCAGAAAAGCTGCAATATTCCTTTTTATCTGTTCTACAGAATTTGTACCAGTGTACCTCAAAATTCTAGCCTTTTTCTACTGAGCTCATGCATGATCTGAAAATTGCTTTTTTTTGAGTGACTGTATGAAAACCACAGCTACCTGTGAATGGCTAAGATGAGACCGTGGTTTTTGTTCTTTGTGAAATGACTTTACAATTCCTGGCTTTATTTTAGGTATAAATGAGTCCAAGTTACACTAAAAAGGCAGTAACAAGCTCACTCAGATTTAGAGCAGTCATCTGTAGAACTCCAAATCTATATCTATATCTATATATATATATAGCTGCTGTGGGCTGTCTGTCTTTCTATGAACAACCATCCACCCTACCCTCATCCTGATGTCCCTCCACTGTCCAAAAAAAAAAAAAAAAAAAGAGAAAAAATAGAAAAAAAATATTACTGTGCAAACAGCTTTGAAAAACTCTGAAGCATCAGTTTAGGCAAAAACTGAGGTAGACAAGGTACCACCTCAGCCAGGACACAACTAGGAAAATGGGGACAGACAAGGACCAAAAACATGTATTTGTATCTTCAGTAAAAAGCTTCAACAGCTGAAGAGCAACTGAGATCACCTCAGGAGAAAGTCCTGGAAATAAGTCAAACTAGACAGGAAAAATCCCTGAGTTGACCTAGAGATATGACACGGTTACACTTATTAGGAAAGGACGGCACACGCTTAACATAGCCTGAAGTTGAAGAATGAGTGGCCGCGGTCGTCTTTGATGTGGTACAAGATGCTATCACCAGATTTATATATCCTTCAGTGCAGAAAGTCTGCCCCTGAAAATTACAAGATTCCAGGCATTCTGAAAGCACAGCAGTGCCTAACCCTTCCACTGATGTAGTAAAGCAGATGAAAAACCACAGTATCACCAAACAGATCAGTAGATGCCACTGTAAACTGAAATTAAACCCACCGACTAGACAAGCTCATTCCTGCCTACTTCAAAGTCAGTCTCTTCCCCCATGGGCACAACACATTTCACAAAGATCAGCGCTGACACTTTTTAAATATAGCAAATACCTCTTTCTTAGCACATTGTAATCCCTACATTTTAGCAAGGGTCATGGCTAAAACTCGGACAAATTGCATGCAGTTCAGGAGACAGAAGAGGAACTGCAGAAGAAGAGAGGAGCACCACGGGTGGAATAATGACCTTGGCACTGATTCACTTAAAAGGTCACACAGTACTGGAAAAATTAGTTTTTAAATCCTTTTGCTAAAACTACACTTTTTCCACAACAGGACAACAGTACTGCTAATCATGCAGTCTTAATATATATTATTTGGTTAATTTCATCTGATAGCCCTAAATTATGAAAAACAACTTTTAGGCCTTCAGAAAGAATATTAGCTAATGTGTGGCTATCACTGCTTCAAAAAAAATAAAGCCAAATCCAAAGATAAAAAAGTCTGAACTCCAAATATTTACCAATAAACATTAGAAACTTTTCAGACATACAGCAGTGTTGCAGTTTGTGAATTTTCTGTTTTAAAACTGAGAAACAAAAGATGCCAGTAACTACTTGGTCATTACCATAGAACTTGAGAGGCAAACAGGGTTTTTTGATTAATTGAAAGGATTTCCGGACACCATTCCCATATAATTTTTACAATGAACCCATCTGTACAGACACCGAGACTTTGTAAAATAAATTATTTGAAATGTAACATAACATGCTATTTCTTCCTCTTTCACCAGACTTTCAAGAAGCAGTAAGCCTGCATTCAAAAGCAGTTACTCAAGCCATACAGGAGTACCTCTTTCTGTCCTGTCTCTTTTTCAGTTGCCTCCAGGCACTCTTAGCTATTATCTGAATACAACAGTCCAAAGAAGTTTAACCCTTTTTGGCAGGCACAGAAGAAAAACTGGAAAATCATCTGTTATTGGCAGAAAATTGAAGACAAATAACTCTGTTCTACATTGTTTGCACATAAAATGAAGAAATATCATGGCAAAGTCACTCGAAGTCACACAAACACTGCAATGCAGAGACCTCTGGAGACCTCCAGACCCAGCTCCTGCTTAGGTTACAGTTCTGCTCACACCAGAGCAGCACAGTCACTGGAGGGCTGGCATTGTCTAGACAATGCTCAAAGCCCCTCACAGATGGAAACTCCACAGTGCCTTGGGACAGCTTGCTCTGTTGCTGCACCACCTCTCTAGGTAAGGTGTTTATTCCCAGTATTAAATTTGATCCCCACAAGCTGCAATTTTTAGCCATAATTATTTTGTTGCCTTTGTGAGGCTTATTTATTTATTTTGGGTTTTTTTTGGGGGGAAGGGGGGTTTGTTTTTGAGTTTTGGGGATTTCGTTGTTGTTGTTTTGGGGGCTGTTTTGGTTTTTTGTTTGTTTGAGTTTGCTTGTGGTTTGTGTTTGTTTGTGGTTTTTGTTTTCAGGATTTGTTCTGGTGTTACACTCTGTACCTTCTAACAGGAAGAGTTTAACCATTGTCCATCCCTTGTAACTGCTCTTCAGGCAATTGGGGGCCTTTTTTGACTGCTTCACATGATTCTCTTCCTCAGACAAAACAAGCCCAGACTCCTCACTGTCCATCACAACCTGCTACCAGCTAGCTGAGCCTTCAAGCCTGGCCATCCAGCCCATTTTCAGCCTAACTAAGCAAGCAGTCTGTTCTTCCCAAACTTTTGCCTCAAATCACGCAAGAAATGTTTTTGAAGCTCATAGAGTTTGATTTCACCATCTACTTTTCCAGTACTAAGAAAAGGAAAACTTAATACTGACTTTCTCTATTTCCTAAGAGAGCATCCCTAAGCAGTACAGTTTGCAGCTTTTCTGGGACACATTTCTTGAGACAGATCTTCTGTGGATTTTCCATTTTCAGTTGCTTCTATGATACAGCTACCTATTTTAAGTCTTGACATGATTCTTCAAGTATCAGCAAGAAATTAGAGAGATGAGCACTACCCATAGTGCACACACAATATACACATGTGAGCTGTCAACATAACACAAAAATTCAACCTCTAACTAGAAATCTGCTAATTTGCATAGTTACATATTACCCAAATTAGAAAATGTAAGAAATACAATTTATAAAGTATCATATGGATATAAAGTAACAAAGTGGGAACACGTAAGATAAATATTACATTTTGTTTACATTACTCCTCCCTCTGACACATACTTAACTCACACACTTGGAAAGACATGTGAAAAAATTCTAGTTCACAAAAGCTCAAGATGAATGTATAGAAGAACTGTATTTGTTGGGGTTTTTTTCATTCCTACAATTTAACCTATTCCTTTTTACTTCAGTTAATGTTTTGGGTTCAAGCTTGTACTGTTACCTTAGGCATGAATATTATACACTATTTGACTGCAGCCTAAAGGTCTTTCTGCCTTTCACATTATGTTTAAGACTGAACACAGAGGAAGTGAGCAGAGAAGAAAAGGTTTTCTAATAGATCTTCAGGAACCCTGAGTTTTGGCAGCTGGCCCAACGGGGAAGGACAAAAAGAAGGAAAAGAAAGGGAGGACAGAGGGGTGGAAGGGGCAAGACATCAATGGGCGACAGCATGGAACTGCAGTAACAAATTCAATAAAGTTTCCACACATCTATGTGACAATGTCCTGCAGAAGATGATAATGACTAATCAGAAAGTAACAAACTTTTTATTCGGTTCCAAATTGCATCAAGAAACAAAAATGAATTTGTACTTTTACTTTACAAGCTCATACTTTATAACCTTCAAGTATTCTGCCAGCACTTTTCCTAGTACTCTGGCTTCTGCTCAAAGACGAGAATGGCAATTAAACAGGGGTTTTTTTTTGGTGGAGTTTCTTTGGTAGTTTTTTTGGGTTGGTTGGTTGGTTGTTGTTGGGTTGTTTTTTTCCTGCAGTAAATCTTCTTGCATTAAAAGTAACCTCTATTGAGATCTGTTTTCAGACCAAATTCTTTTGGAAGGCAGTCTTGGTCCTGAACTTCTCAATATCTTTTAGAATTAGATAAATACTACATTTTAGCCAAGATAAAGAATTCCTTTTGCTAAATGTTAGATGAGGTAACTTTTTGCTGTTATCACATACTCAAAGATCTAATTATTCTAGAGTGTTTCAATAAGCATTTATTCCAATGTCCACAGGTAAAGCCTTGGCAACACAGGAATTGATATTAAAGCCCCCGATGACTTGAACATGAAAGGAATCTATTCTAATACATAAACCTGTTAGAATTATAACAGACTGATAATAATATATGCTTTCTTAATCCTGAAAAAAAAAATTATTATTAGTACATTGCACATTCATTAGACAAATACATATTTCAGTCATTCAAAAATTAACAAAGTAGTCTGTAATTTAAAAAGTAGCAGTGAAAGTTATTATACTAACATTCTTCTTTTCCCTTATGGATAAAAAAAACATCAAGCTCATCCTTTTGTTTTTTGTTGGGGTGTTTTTATATTTTTTGTCTCAGTGGGTTTTTCCCTAGTAAAATTATTATACCGTAAGTAACCATCACATAAAGTACAGTCTCTAGTCAAGGATTTCTCCCTGTCTCTGTCCTCTAGCTTGAGTGACAGGAGTCATCTCAAACAGAAGAGGTATCACTTCAAGAAAGAAAATTTGGCCTCTTCCTACAACCAATGCTATTAATACACTTATCAAATTAATCCAGAACTATGATTTCTTTCTGGAGGAGCAAAGCCATAAAGAGAAATGGATATCAAATGTCCAGCAGATAGTGTTTTAGAAGTTTTTAAAGCACTATATTACAGTTAATTCCATTCCCCAGTATACATTTAATATCCACTGGCAGACAGTAAATAGCTGCATGATCAACAGCATGCAGGGCAGACAACAATCAGCCTAAATACCTGGCCTTCACTCATCAACACATGAGCTCTTCAGGACTTCCTCATCTTCCTGCAACAAGACCAATCTTAATATTTTTCTTTTCTGCTATATTCTGGAGCATCAATCTGCTACATAGTATTTATTATGTTTTCTGTTTCCTATTGTCTCTTCCCCTGCTGAAAGGGGAAGCATTTTATGTAATGTCCACTCAGAAGTCCCTCTGTGCAAAACTATTTCAATTGAAAATTGTTGAAGCTGAAGCAAAGCTTAGCAGTATACAATGATGGATCCATTTTCCAAGTTCATCTCATGGAAGGCTAGAACATCAGGCTCAGTCTTCTTTAATAATGAACAGGTAAAATGGGTGGTCCTGAATGATAAGAAAACTCATGAAGGGAAAGGTTTTGAAAGTTATTCACCCAGGTTTTAACAAACACATGATTAAATGGTGTTGGACAGAAGGAATTGCCAAGTCTCCTTGAAAAGTACAACTTGCTCTACATTAAAAATGTCAGTAGAAAAGACACACAGGAACATTTAATGTTGAGAGGGCCAGGAAGCAAACACAAACACAACAGTTAACCAGTAAACCAGGAAAAGGTTTGCCCAGCTGGAGATATAAATATCTACCAAGAGATAGCAAAGTTATTTATTTACTTTATAAAAGAAAAAAAAAAAAAAAAGTATTTTTAAAGTCTTATGTGTTTGGGAAGGTTGGGTGAAGAAATATTAGTACTTTCAAACCTGTAATCTTTCCATTACTAAAAATAATTGTTTCTTTTTCCCTATGGGAACTGATTTAAAAAAGTTTTGAAAGACGTAATTCTGAAATGTACACAAACATCAACAGGAAGTACAACTATAAATAGTATCTACAGCAACAACAGAAAAACTCAAGTGAATGTAAAAACCATCACATAAAAATGTTCAAGCCTAGCACTTCCAATTTGTTTTCAATTTTATTACAACAACACTTGGAAGCTACATCCAAAATTATCTTTGTTAGTACTGGAGACCACACTCATGCCCCACGGTCAGTCTTGAAAAGCTGTACATATCAACCAAGACAGGAAGGGACAGGAAAACAGAGCAGTATTACCCTGATTTTCCAGACTGTGGATGGCACAGAGTGGTTACAAGTGCGAGGAGATAACTTCAACAAAACAGTGAAATGAACCTGGATTTCCTTTCATCTCCATTAAAAGCATTAGTTTCAATGCCATATATTAAAACCTACTTGTATCCCATTTCCTAAAGCTAGCTATTGCTCTTCATATGCTTTTAAATTCATGTGATTCATTTCCTTTATAGAAAAAATTATTTAAAATCCAAACCACTTGAAATTTGCACTTCTTGATCTTAAGTCAGGCTTTGCTGAAAAGCCAGGCTTAATTTTATTATGTGCCTTTTCTTTATGGTGCCTTCAGTTTATATTGTGCAGCACTTGTTAAGAGCAGATACTAGTAAACATTTGGGAAAAAGATTATCCATGGTCCATGTGGAATTCAGTCTGAATAAATAGACTCTATGGATACGGAATGTGTTAAACAGCTCTCTCTCTTTTTAGGTATTATTCAGAATGAAAAAAATAACCCCAGACTGATCAAGTTTCAAGAGGTAGAAAGAAGAAAAAAAAAAAAGTTAAAACTACCACCATAATCTTTAGAAACACCAGCCCTGAAATGCTCTGGTTTGCTGTTTGCATTGTTTTGCTGTTTGTATGGATTTTATTTTTGTAATTCTTTATATAGTAGAGTATGTTATAAATATAGCAACTCATTTATGAAGATCATCAGTCATATTCTAAGCTCTGAAAAAACTGTGCTGCCCAAGACTGTTTTGAAAAGTATTATTGCAAACACTTTTACTCAGAAAGTTAGTGATGAAGTCCTGTAAGAGGGGACATAAAAGGAAACCAGAGACTGAAGGGTTTGTGTGCTACAATTGAAGGCAGGAATGCAGCACATGTAGGGCTAGTTTCACCTACACACACAGCAAGTGTAATTATAAGAATGAAGCACATGTGGCATTCAGTTCACTGTCAAAAGTGCAGAGGGTCCTAGGCAAAACTCTTAGTGCAGAAGTGACATTGCTACTGGAAACTCCAAAAACCAGCTGCAAGTTGTCTCAGGCTTACCTCACGTACACACAACATGTATCTCCAGTATATTCTGGTGTAAAAAAGGCAAGATAAACAAAGAAGATATTATAAAGAAATCATTTGGTATCTTTATATATTTTATGTACTGGGCTACACTACTTCCAAACTCAGAGACATAAAAATGCTACATCTTTAATATTCATTTAAACAAAAAATATTTTAGCTGGTGTTAGCCTGTTAAAACAAAGCTTTTGGAAAAAAACTATGTATTCACCTTATTAAAATTTTATTTCTAGAAGATGATTTTGCAGGAAGTAGTCATGTACTATGAATACAGATCTGCAAAGATGAATGCAATGCAACAGTTATTGATCTGGAAGACCTTCAGGCAGACAGAACTCAGCACAAAATCAAATTTGAAACATTCATTTCTAATATCTTCGAAAGGAAGGTTAAATCATGCAACACTTAATAGTATCTGTGTGTGTAGAAGAAATTTAGAAAGGAAGCACAAGTCCAGCTACAGCAGACAGTCTTTTGTGCTGCAAGGACAAAATGAGAAAGTTTTGTACAGTATAGAAACACCACATGGAGAAATAATGCTTTTAAAAACTCAGTAATCATGCATCTCTGATCCTGCTGGCTATTAAATTTGTGTGTACATGGAAACAAGGAGCTGTTTTCACAGACAGACCACAATAACAAGAATCTGATGTTTAGACAAACTGATGAGAATTTTCTTAGGACAGAGATTTTTCTAGCTTCAGGGAGACACCTCTTGCCATTCTCTCTAAATAAGTAAAACACTTTCCATTTTCAGTGGTATGAGTCTAACTGATCATTTTGTCCTTACTCTTCCGGGAAGTCAGATGAACAACAATGTCACATGTGCAAACAATTTACCCTTATTTTCCTGTGACCTTTGTTTTTTTACAAAGACCATAAAGGTATAATGGAGCATCCATAAGAGACCTGTATCCCATAGGCTAATATACTGTACATGCTATTTTATGTAAAAACACTTCCAAAGGACCCTTTTGCTAATCTAGTATAGCAGGTGGCTTTGAGGAGGACTGATAGCAGGGTCCAAGCACCATCAGTCACAATTTATGCCACCAAAAAAGTTACATGCAGTGCTGTAGTCATCAGAAACCTATTGATACACTGATTTACGCTTCGTTCTCCAGAGCTGCCAACGTTCACCTTATATCCCATGTTAACTTATGATTTTATTTTTTCACAAATAATTTAGGTGTTTTTTTCACACAATAAGCTCAAGCTTTTATCACTAGATGAATTAATGTTTTTTTCTGCTGTCTTTGACAGGAAAAATCCTCTTAGAGAGTTATGTTTAATCCAATATTAAAAAAACCTCTATGTAGGTGCATCTGAAAAAAGCTTCACAGTTACGATATGAAAAGCGACATTTGAAACTCTTAAGTCACTCCAATATCTCTAGTTTCAGATAAGTTTTCCATTTGTCAACCTTTCCAAAACTATAAAAGTTTTAAAGCTTTAAAACTTTTAAATCTGTCTGTGATCTCCCCAAGGATCTTGGCAGTGCTGTACAGAGCTATATTCTTTTAACATCATTCGCTCAATCAGCACTGCTCATTTTGAAATCCGGCATGAGAAATATGCTGCCTTCCACAACAGTCTTGTCCTCAGTGTCACTCAGGATCAGAATGAAGAGAGATCTGTCACTTTACCTTTCTAGAAACTTTAACCCTTGCCAAACCATCCATATCACCCTTCAGTATTCTTCAAATTCTTTGGAAAGCACAGACTTCTGCCTGTGTGGGGGAAATTATTACTTAAAATTCATGTTGGTTGCAGTGCCCCTGCAGTTCTGGAGAACATGAAAACAGTATAAAAGGGAAGTAGACCTTAGCAGGGAAGCTCAAAGACTGCCTGAATGGATCAGCTTCAGTCTGGACAAAAAGGCTTTGCCTTAAGAGTCAATGGTAGAACAAACACTGATGTGTGATGAAAACCCATCTGTACACCAATAGAGGAGACCTGCTTTCCTGGTAACATATCCTAGGTGAACAGTGAACTAGGTGAGGATACTTGGTGAAAACCACTTTCCAGTCTCTTCACCCACATTTTGGAAGGGGTTTTGGATGCCAGATTTGGCTTGGTTTGTATTATTTGAACTCCTTGGGGAGAAAGGTAGAACTATTAATTTCACAGGCACAGAACTGGATTTTTTAAGAGCAGTTTGGACAAGTGGAATTCAAAGTTCACATCACATCCCATGAGTCTCAAGACAACAAGGAAATTGAATGCCAGAACTCTATTTACCAGAGATGTTAAATAGAATTTTCCCCTAGTTACACTTGGAGTCACTAGAGAATAACTCAAGTGTTAATCCCGTGCTGTAATTATAAGAGTTTTTTGCATTTTAAAATAGAAGAAAACAATAGTAATTTCAATTAAATGCAATTGTGCCTTATATTAAGGCACAGCTTTTTTCCAAGGCATAGCAGCAAGTTCCTATGAAAGAGAATAGCTTTTATAAAGATTCTCATCTTGATGCACACTTCATTTATAATTTTATGCCTAAGAATTCCAATGCATCCCCAACAGAAGGCATTTATCAACAGCTTTGACACTAGTGAAACTAGTAACTCATTGCAAAACAAACAAGATAGGAATATCAAGCCCTCAAGCTTATGCCTTCACATAAATTAGAAGGAACAGAACAATTAATACATGCATAATCTATAATCTAGCACTGCAATTAACAGGTTGTCTGAAGCACTTGGTGATAAATGCTCTGCAATAACTAAACATATAATATATATATTACACATGATGGCTGAAGAAGAAAGTAAATATTTCTCATATCTAATCAGTTTTCCTCTGCAGAAATTTAGCAATATCAGTACCTACAAACTTTGATGGTCCATAGTGTTGTTTACTCAGTCCACTATAGCACTGCATGAAAAAGAATTCCATACACATACAGTGCTTAAGATGAATCTAAAGTTTGTTAATTAATGTCTTATTCAAATTTTTAGCCATTTTATTATTTTCTTCTTATTTCTAGGCACCTTAGCAGAAGTCTGTTTTATTAAAATCTTGCACAATTAAAAAAAAATAAGTAAAAAGGTCCAATGTGCTATGGCAGATATTTTGTTTGAAATTGAAAGCTTGAAGTTAAGATTATAATATGCCACAGGTAAAGTATTATCTGCACATCAAAGCATCACTGCTATAAAGAAAAATGAAGCACCAGATGCCAAATGTTGACTACCTCCACCATGAAGCTGAATAAGAACCAAAGACAGCTGAATGAAAATCAACTGAGAATGTTTAGGGGTTGAAAGGGGGGGGTGGGGGGGTGGGTGGTCTTGTTGTTCCTGGTTTTACAGGTTTTTGAAACATCAGACAAATTACATTGTCACACTGGCAAACTGTTGATTTCACTCTTTTAGGACTCCTTCCTCACTGACTGGATTTGAGGGAAGTAATTAAATTACCTCTTTCTGCTTGCACTTTAACACAATTTGGATTTGTAGTCACCAAATGAAGCAGTTTGCTTCTGAGAACATTATTCCCTCAGATTCTTTTAAAACATGAGCATCATATACATTTTTTTTTAGGATGCTCAAAAAAAAAGGGTCAGGATTTTTTTATTTTTTTTTTTAAATCCAGAGAAGTTCATCTCACTTAGCTTTAGGTCTTCAGAAGAAGCAGAAAGAGGAGGACTGGCATTTCATGGTATCACCTATTTTCATAGAACTGAATGTAACTGAAAGAGATGATTTCACTGCAAGTTTAACAGATTCTCTGCAGTGAGGAAAGTTTTCAAAATAACCTTGAAGTTGAGGTGTCAGTGTTCAAAGAACAGTGTTGGACTGTGAGCACTAAAAATCCCACTTCAAAACACGTCTTCTCTTTTAAATGCAACAAATACAGACTTGCTAACAGATATCCATTCCTTCATAGGGCACTAACTTTATTCTGGTTTCAAATACATTATTTTGTATAGTACAAAAAGAATTAAAGCTCACTCTATTAAAAATAATTAGACTAATTTTTTTTAGATTATCAGCAGGATACACACAATACAAAGAACTGGTGGTTTTAATTATTATTTTTAAAAAATACCTATGTACAGAACTTTCAGTCAAACTATTTAAACATTTTTTATGAGTTACGATTATGAATTGCATTGCTGGAAAGAAAAAACACATGCATCCATATACAGGCATTTACTGAAGAAGTGGTGAAAAAATAGAAATTTTTCCATCATTTAATACTATTTGTTATTTCACAGCTCAGCAGAAGTAGCTCTGTGATGTCTTTTCAGATTTCATGCTGTTGTTTACAATAAAAAAGTTTTCTTGGATGGGGATTTCATCCTAATCTTTTAATTTCTTATGGCATGCCTAATTACTTCTAAGTGCACTTCTGGAAGTAACATCAAATCTACTTGTAAGACCCAGGGAGTTCATAGCACAAGGGAAAGCGAGAAAATAATTAAAAGGAGTAACAACAAAATAAGTCATCATCTCATTTAGAAATCGGCCAAATCTGATGAAGGCTAAAGTGATCACATACTCTCAGCTCATGGGAATGCACATTTGCCTCTGGAAGATTCGTGTTGTACCAAATTGGAAGAGGAGAAACTGTTTCTGCTATCTTTGAAGCTGCAGGCCTAAAACTAATAAAGATGAAAGTCTTTGTGCCCACTTCAGAAGGGATGAATGTGAAATATATCAAATATCAGAGGCATACATGAAGTCAACAGCGCTAACAGATGTACTAAAACAAGTCCATGCCATTAGAATCATTGCTAGCAGAAAAACTAATTAAGGGTAGAAATTAAAAATGAGCCAGATTCAGACTAGCACAGTTCCAGGGATTTTTCAAATTACAACCCAAGGATGTCCTCGCATCAGAACTAACCAGTCTTGGTATGGAAGGCTCCAGTTCAGCAGAGACTTGGAGAGATGTTAAACACACTAAGAGTAACAAAGAGAATGGGTAAAAGTCTCACCACCAGCAGCCTGAGTGATTCCATACATCAGGAGAAGAGAATGTGCCCCCTTCTCCTCCTGCAAGCTGGATTTCTCATTTGCTCCATTATTCTAGCACAGCTTTCTGCAGCTGTGAGGATCCCACAGCGGGGCCTTTCCGTGGGGCACAGGAGGCGAGGCCAGCACTGCTCCTGCTGCTTCCTCTGCCATCCTAACTGGAGCCTGGCACCAGCTGCACTCCAGCAGAATTTGGGCTTTAAGGCAGCTCCCATCTCTTAGCAACAACACCTATGCACATCATCAGAGAGCCACTAATATTCTGGTCAATAGATTCCTTTTCACACACTTTGAAGAAACACACGTAGAAAGCAATGCCTTTGAGTTTGCTGGCTGGAGTTAGCAGAACCCCTCCTTGTTACAGGTACTCGTTCTCAGGAGCTCAGAGTGTTTCAGCTGTTCTGGGTGCAATTTTCCACATCATAATCATCTCATGCACTAAAAGAATGGTACTTAACTGTGAGAGAACAGATAGAAGATTGAAGATGTCTTAAGGCATTTCAATTTGCTGTACTGATATGGTTACCTTTAGGAGACTTCCCACAAGGACCAGAAGTTTTCACAAGGGTCTGCATTTGCACTTTGTCCAGTGCTGCTTCTTACCCTCACTACTTCTAGAGATTGGTCTAGGAAAATGTTAGGCAAAAGCCCAACTGAAACAAAGTAACTTTTGTAAAGTAAAAATAGTATAGATTAATAAAGGGGCTGGAAGTACAGTTTATTTCTTTATTTTGGCAATTCCTCATATACAACTCCCTCCAACCTCCAACAGCTGGAAGACTGGGTTTTCATTCTGTTTTCTGGTACATCCTGCAGACGACAGTAAACCCACTTCATCCATTTGCAAAATCACTTGCTTTCCTTGTGACTGCTGTTAAAATTCAAGCTGATAACAAAACCACCCTTCTTCTCAAGGAGACACACTATATTCCCCAGAACATACCCCTCAAGCGCTAATGCCTGGTGCAGAATGGGATTACCAGGGATCAGAAGTTGGCAAATCTGGGTATCTACTCACAGCTTAGCCCAAAGTCATTCATAAAGACAATATTCTAGGTCTCACTGAAGGCACTGAGTTATAACTGTTCTTGTTTCCAATTCTAATAATTCCCTTCATAAGACAATTTGTTTTGTTAGTGCTACTAAAAAAGTGCCACATAAGTTTTAAGCAACATCAACACTTATCAGCAATTCCAAATTAAATATCCCAAGGACTTGTTTAATTCATCCCCTAAAGATTTTACAGTTACTGTATGAAGAGGAAAGCAAAAGCCACTTCCTTTTGTGTTATAAATTTCTCTTTAATAATATTTATTCAAATTCTGGTTACAAGCCAAAGTAATTGTGTATCATTCTGAAAAGTTAGGAGTTAAAATAATAATTATAAATGAAAAAAGGCAACTAATGATAAATACTTACTGTGCCTTTCTACTCATGGAGATAAATCCTGAAAGATGATGAGAACCCCATCCTATTTTCCAGCAGAGCATGTAATTATCTTTCCACTCAGCTCATATTACCAACCAGTCTGGGCTAGAAGACCAGTCTTATATTGCTAACATAATAAATTCTTACACTTTTAGTACAATGGAATTTATCTTAAGCAAAAAAAACCCAAAAAAACCAACCAACCAATCAAAAAAAAAAAATACACCACAAAAAAAAAAACAAACCCTGAAAGTATTTCATGACCTCCAAAGCTAAAGAAAACAACTTTTTTATTTCCTTTAAGTGCACTAAAAAGTTCACAATTCATGTCTAGATTTTAGTACTACCTTAACATGAGAACACCAGAAGTTAATTTCATCCTCCTTGATCACTGTCGTTTATTACTATCATTATTGGGGAGTGCAAGCAGGTACCTGTTTCCTTTTTTTTTTTTTTTTCCTTTTAAATTGAGAGTACTGAACCCCTATTAATACCTAGATGTTTAAATTAGTCATAGTCATTTGATGACACAATCTACTGGAATCCTCTTCTTTTTCCCTCTTTTATTCCATGTACATTACAGCTGGTAATGTGGATGAAATCCAGATGTTATGTAAAACAGCTGCAAATATGTGCTTCTATATAAGCCTGCAGTACTTTTACTCATATACAGAAAATGCTTATGCACACAATGTCTGTGAGATCAGATCACCGGAAAAAAAAAATTAAGTCAGCTGCTATGCCTTGTTAACCTAAGTCAAAAAAGAACCCTCAGTCAGACTCAGTTCTCAAAGCTGAATGCCACTTGGATTATGAACTTTTTCATTCAGTGACAAAATACACTATTTTTCATATCATTTTTGTGCTTTTATTCCCCCTATGAACTCACTAGTCACCCTATTTTATTTTTTTATTATCATCCACATGAACATAACAGTATACCTGTTCTCTTCCAAGGTTTGGCAAAGTTTTATCTAAATCTGCAGTCCTAGTTCATTAAGGCAAGTGAAAACTAATTTTTCTCCCATTCAGTTTCTTTAACACAGAATCATATTGTTTCTATGCATAACATACTTTTTAGGTAAATTAAGTGAGGAAGTAATAATCACAGTATAAAAATAAAAAAATTCCAATAAAAGTCTTGCACTAATACATGCAGAGAATAACACTGCATTAAGAACAGTTTAGAGGGGAAAAAATAAAAGAAAGAAGAGCACATTGATGAATTTTATTTTAGTCTCAGATTTGTGAAGTTCAATGTTAAGTTATCAAGTATCAGTGTTGTATACTTGCAAATACATCAGCAACAAAAGAAGGGCTATGGAGAATCTCCATTTTTATGGATGCATGGGGAAACATAATGAAAAAGGATAAAGAAACTTTAAATGTTAGTCATCATGCCAGACTGTTTCCCAAGACTGGCTTCTTTAACAAGGAACCAGGAAATAACCAGGAAATATTTGCTACCATTTACTATGCAGAACCCAATAAAATACTTTGACCAAAATAAGATACATTACTTTTTTTTTTATCCATGCATACACACACACAAAAACACCCTATGCACAATTCTAAATAATCATGTTTGTGAGGATGCCTGTGGATATGTACTCTGTGGCATGAGAAAAGCACACAGTTCTGTCCAAATAGCTCAGGAGGGATCACCTACCTGCCTGCAGCACACTTAGTCCCCAGAGGAGTGAGGTATCATGCAGGGACTCTGAATAACAAAGCAGCTAGCTACAGAGAAGTTCTGAATCCCCAGATCTGGTCTAATGTTACAGGAACAAACAAAACTACAAAAACTTTTCTACAAGTTCAGTCCTGCGGTATCCTTCTCCTGTATGAGTGACCTAGATCAGAGAGTGCATTAAACAAAACTTTGATAGGTCACTATCTCCTGATTAGTGAGGATCTAACAAAAAAGAAACTCATCCAATGACTAAAGAGGAACAATGTGTGTCACAGCAGAGAAAGCAGTGTAACAGCATTACCCTGACAGTGAAACAACCAGAGCAGCAAACACCTACAGCCACCTTTCCCATTTCCACATTGCCACGCAGTAGGTCTGTGCAAAAAAACCCAGATATAATCTGCCACAAGTTATTTATTTTTTTACTTTGTCAAATCGTAATTTTACTTTGTTGGGGTTTGCAAAAACAGTAGATTGCAAAGGTTTTCCAATGAGAAAACTATTTCATGGGTAATGAGGGTTCTCAGTTTCGTCACTGCAGCAGCAAAACCGGGCACTGATACATAAGTACTGACTGACAACACCGTTAGTTATAGACAGGATTATTATTATTATTAATTATGTTTTACATTGAAATGTAGGTGAGAATATCAAAATGGCCTCCTGCTTAGTTTGTGCAGTAATGTCTTACTGACTGCTGTGTTCAGAAAAAACATGTAAAAGTGTGAAAATGTAATGCAACATTCCTAACATTCTGAATTCATGATTGTTCACCGGTCTGAACTGTGAAAAACAACTTGCAATTCAATTCCATATTATCCTATGCTTTTTGGTTCTTACTTTTTTTAGAACAAAATACCATTTTTACAAGACATAATTCATTATCAACTGCAGCCAGTCACTGACAGTAATGGTGAAACTTTTCAATACATGAATTTTTAATAAAAGGCCTCTTTTCTCCCTGAATTATACTTTTTCATATCACATTACTCATTCTTTCCACTTCCATTTCCAAAAGCAGGAATTTAAATTTCTTACTTAACAAAGATGAAGCTTTACTCTTTCTCCTTTTTTTATTGATTTACCTCTCCTTTCAGTTTTGAAAAATGTTGAAGTGAATGGAATGGGAAAAAAAAAATAAGTCGGTTTGAAAAGAAAAAGTCCCTCCTTTCTCTTATGGGGAAAAAAATAAATAGTTTAGAAAATGTTTTCACCAAACACTTCTAATTCTTCCTTTCCTGTAAAATGAATAAGACAATAAGTACAAATATTTTAATGAGTAATTTAAAATATTTACAAGATGAAACATTTCTGGTTTGTAAGGCCATAGCTTTAAAATATAGACTTAAAACTAATTTTCTGCTTTCCGCTTACATGTGCAAATAAGTTTCAAGTTTCATACATGGGAAGAAACCATGGAAATCATGGATGTTCTCATTTAAGAACAGAAGTTAAAGGTTTTGGTTTTTTTTTAGTTTAACCAAATTACACAGACAAAAGGAGAGCTCTACTACCCTACTTTTTGCAAACTAACTCTGTTTTTCAAAATAAGACCTCCCTCAAGTAGCTTTCCATTGTTTTAGCAGGTTCATTTAAGCTACTTTCATCTCTTTTGAAAGATAAAAATCTAGTCAACAGCAGAATACAGATCAAAAAGCCTTTGCCTTCAAAGGCAAACAACTTCAACTTATGGCTCATATAACAATAACACTCCAAGTTTATTCACTGCGTCTTTGTTTCAGAAAGGTGTTTTTAGGTATTCTTCATACATGTTCACCTTCTTTTCTCCTTCTACACAACTACCCTTGTCACTGATAAGCCTAAAAATGCAGTGAAACCAAATTATTTCTGGGACTTAGAAATATCTGGATGGAGGATTACTATACACATGCAAGTGCCTAGGTGTTCAATATTTCTTAATTTAAGTTAGCACTCTCTGGGTGCTTCTGCAAACACCAAGAAGGTGCTGGGAGTGCTTTTTGAAGAGATACAAGGATGAAACATTTCCATACCAGGTGCCTCCCTCCAGAAGGACATGTGTGTAGTTAGGAAGCAGGCAAGCTAAACAAACTATTTTTGCAGTTTATTCTTGCAGCTGTCTTCATTCTCCTAATACAGCTGTGAAAGCTGTGAAAAGTCTACATCATAATTAACTACCACGTTTTTACTTTTCATCTCCTCTATAAAAGGCACATAATCAGTCACTTTTATGCTAAAGCTTATAATACACATCAGTATAATTACTGCTATGGTATTTAAACAAAACTTAACAAGTGCTATTTTAGTCAGAATCACAGTGGCGCTTACAGTGTTAACTAATGGCTGCAGCAAGTGACAAATTACTCTCAGCAGATACTTTATACAGCAAATGTCATTTCTCTTTTGGCTGCATTACTATCAGATAATGAGATTGCTTGTGCTTTTTAGGTTTTGTTTTTTGTTTGTTATTTAAATAACTCCCAGAAGAAAAACTCCTAAAATTTTAAGATTAATTATAGGATACTTATGTCCTCCTGTATTGCTTTGGTGCTGTTCCTATGCTCTAACAAGGGTAATTTGGCAGGATTGTAACATCCTGCTGTTACCTAATTTTCTCTGTCAGACTATAGGTAAAAATTCATAATTTTTGATAGCTGTATTATATAAATACACTTTTTTTAAAAAGCCTGTTTAAAATATCTGAGAGCTTTTCCAGTCTAAATATTTATTCTCTCTACTACTTTTGAGGTCTCCAGTTTCTGTAGTCATTCTCACAACTTTCACCAAGGTCCCACTGATGCACAGCCAACTTCTGCCATCTCCTTGGGGATTACTCTCAGACTAACACATTCTTCATAATGATTAAATCCAGTGGGATGCGCTCCTCAGGAATATCAGGCAGTCTGAGTTAGCAGCATCTTCAAAGAAAAAAGGTCTTCAGGGTAAAACTATTTTTTCAGACTACATCTACCCAAAGCCCAGCAGACGTCTAACAAAATTAAATAGTTCTGTGTTTGTGAGGCTCACAAATGGCAAGAGCCAACCTTTGTCTCACAGAATCCAAATTGCAGTCAGGAACATTATTACGAGCACACTTGCCATCTGTACTCAAATGCTAATGGCGCAACTGGATTGACTGTATATGGACAGAAATGGTCTCAGAAAGATTTGGATTACAAAACAGATAAAATATAACAGATGTGCCCATCAGCAGGCAGGCTGGCATTCGCTCTGCAGCAGCTGAAGCTTCCAAGAGTAAGCATACTGGAGTAATTCATCTCTTTCAAGCTTTCAAGTCACAAAAAAGCCCAAGTTCAAAAGTACCCTAAATATATAAGAGAAGAAAAAAACAAAAAAAGGGAAAAAAAGACGGCTTGTTCCTTGAACCATGGATTGATGATAAACAAACTCTAGCTCCAAGCCCTGTAGTACTATTCTGCTCTGGATCCAGCCTCAGCCAGCCCATTCTGCAATTGCTGAGTGTGTCTCAGCTCCGTGGCGAGCTGGGCAGAGCGGCTCCCTGCCCACAGGGACTCTGGGCACATCAGAAATGGGGTAAAACGTGCAAACACGGTGGTGCCAGCCTGCAACAGGCACTCTGGCACTGCCCACTCGACTCGGGTAGGTTTGGGCACTGCAATGGCCACAGTCTGCAGTACACCAGTGCTGAGCAGCAGGCTGGAGAGCACAGCAGCTTGGAAGAGTTCTTCCCCACAGGCAGGGTACTGCCTGCAGCTTGCTAAGGGGGCACAGATTGCACCACCATGCAGCCAACTTTGGCCTTCTGCTTCAACTGAAGGTCAGCACTGTACATTTCTAGCAGCATCAAAGGGCCACCTTCCTCAGGGGAAACTGGAGATGTTTGAAAATCCTGGGAAAACCTCTTCTGGCTAGGACCTGATCAGTTTCCTAAATCCCACGCAAGTTTGTTAAGGGAACAGCCACCATCTCTTCTTGTAATCATCTTGCTAAATTACTAAAGCCAGGGACAGATTTACACTAAAATTTTTTTGACAGTATGTTCAGATGGTGTTCCACTTTCAAAGACTGTAATTTATTGTGTATGTTCAAGAGGGGGGAAAAATTTAAAAACCCATCTTTCAATATTTGCCAAGCTCCTACCAGAGTGGCAGGCACATCTGACAGTTTTATCCTACTTCACTACTTTAGGGGAAAAAAAAAAAAAAAAAAGGCAACACATAGAAATACCATTTCCAAATTGAAAGACAGAATTTTGGAAGAATCCCAACTTTCTTCCACTCTACTACTGATCTGAAAATGACATAATGACCTGATGAAGTCAACTGCCAAATACTTCTGAGGCAGACTTCAGGAGCTCCAGATGGCATTATTCTGAAGTTCTTATAGCCCTCACCCTACCGGCTGGCTCAACAGCATTAAAAAAATGTCATTTTCCATATGAGATCCTCCTTCTGACCACAGTAATATTTCCACAACAAAAAGGATACACGCTTAGAGATGACAAAAGGCAGATTGGATTTTGTCTAATATGTCTCCAGCCTTAAAAAAAATTAACATGTCATTAGATGGCATAATTAGTATTAAAATTAATATTGTATCCATATTAAAATTCTAAACAAGTACACAATTGAAAATCAGATGTTGCAGATTTTATGCATTCCAGTCTCGTCTTGCCAGCTCCAGCTCTGGAAAATTCAAGTTCTCAGATTATTCAGGCTAATGCCAGCATCGCTTCTAGTTTTATATAAGAACACTTTATTATGCCTCTAACAAAGGATTTTCCAAAGGTTATCAGAAGATCTGAATGTCAGGGTCTAAAGTCAGAATTCAAGTACTGTAGAAATTGGCATTAAAAGCAGTGCAGGTCTCAGTTTTCAAAAGATCAGCACATAACCAAACTGGTGTTAATATTTTATGTAAAGGAGGCACTTTCAAAGTTTTTCTTCTCTCTTCTCAATACCAAATTAAATAGCAGCATAATTCACTTTGCTGGAAGTGAAACTAGGCTAGCAGAATGAATGTGAGGTAAAAGAGCTTCAGCGCTTGATTTTATGTGGTTTTCTTGTGAGGTCTGGTCATTTACTTAGGGAAAAAAGTTAAAGGCTAAGAGCTAATAATGCTGTTGGCTACTACTATTCCACCTCAAGGACTGATGTTCTGCTGGACATTATCTTTGAGAAACAATGCATAAATACACAGAATAAAAATGCAAGCAATTAACAAAAATAATGAATTAGCTGTTAATTTTAAATCAACTGTTTTGCAAAAAGAAAGGCTAATGACAATACTTTTGCTGTGAAATTCTTCTCCTCCTGTTCCTCTTTATCTTCCCCCTTCAACTTGAGGGAAAATTTTAGTTTGACCTTCCAGCAATTCTAGTCTCATTGCTACAAAATCTGCTGATCTTATTTCAACACTCCTAACTTTTCTTTGCTCAGATCTCGAGTGGCCATTTGTGAAGCAGAGCAGATCAACAGTGCAGATGAGAATTAGCAAGCTGGCTGAACAACATGAAAATACCTTCTAGCATATGGTCTCCAGGAGGCTGCATGTGAGCACAATTGCCATTTCCCAGAGGGGCCAGTGGGACACAAGGCAGATTGCACTTCCATCAGCAGCCCAACATCAGACCCTCCAGAGGAAAATCAGAGGTGTAACTACTCCACTGCAAGGTAACAATGACAAGGAGACCAAAACACCAACAGAGAGCAGTTTGACCCACAATGTTCCTGGAAATATTTCAACCTATTTATATGAGATATCCAACAATGCTTTTGAAAGGTACTGAAATAAATTAATATTGAAGGCATGAAGCAGCTGGGGAAGTCTGGTATTTAGTAAGGGATCCTCATTTGCAGGTCTTATTTCTCTGAAGTCTGCATAAGCAAAAGTAGTGCAAGTTTTTGTTCTTTGAAGATTATTCTGTGCTCTTAATTTTGATCATTCTGAAACAAGAAAACACTGTTGCAATGCCTTGGCATGTTAATGGTGACCTTAATAAGGTATTTATGTGAACTGTAAATTTACAAAATCCTTCAAAACAAACAAACAAAAACCCACATCAATGAGACATATTTCTCCCTGTGAAACAGCTTATTATTTACAACCTCAACTTTGAAAACACTTACTCATGTGCTCAATGTTAAAGACTGCAGTTAGCACCACAAAGGTCAGTGAAATCATGCAAGTAAATTTAAATCTTCACAAAGAGCAGGCACATAAATGAATAAAGTGGTTTTAATGGATTTTTTTGTTTTGATAGAATTTATGTAGAAATCTTTATTTTTTATTATTTTTTAGATGACATTTATAAGGCTGCCTTAGGTCAGAAGTTGTTTCCCCAAAGACTAATCACTGGCAAAACACAGAAAATGAAGGGTGGGTATTTGGGAGGTTTGGGGGGGATATTTTGTTATTTGTTTGGGGTTTCTTTCTTGTTTGTTTTTTAATTTAGAGGCAACCATGAGATCCCTCAAGAAACAGTGCTGAAACTACCATTGTTGGTCTATTAGTGTATTTTTTTAATAGACCAGGGCAGGCAGGGGCAGCCACTGAATAAGGTTGTGGCTCTGCAGTCCTGGGCATCGTGGTCGGCAGCAAAAATGAACAAGCAAAAATGAAAAAGGAACAATGAACACCCCTGCAGCAATGAGGGCTGAACACCCATCTGGCTGCCCCTGAGGGTGGGACTGCTCAAAGCACTCCTGTGTCCACAGCAAATGGTGCAGGAGGAAACACTGAAGGACCTGGGTTTGTTAAGCTTGGAGAAAAGAAGGCAAAGGATGTACCTCACAGCAGTCTTCCACAACCTACACAAGGGTCACAGAGGTGTGACTTGGGACTCAAATAACAGGACAGAAGACAGGGGTGGTCAGCTGCAGAAAGACAAGGTCTGGCTGAACATGAGAACAATGAGGGTTTCACAGAAACCATCAAGCATTGGGATAGGTACCCACAAAGGCTGTGAATCTTCATCCTTAAAGACTTCGAAAATTCAGCTGCATAAGGCCCTGAGCTACCTCATCTAACTTTCCCTTGGTGCAAGAAGGAGGCTGGACAAGGTGACCAGAGTTCCCCAGCTAAAACTTCAGAGTAACTGGCACGGAACAGATTGATTATGCTCCAGTGAAGCTGGAACACAGTCAAATTGCAAGACCAAAGACTACAAATGAACTTATTAAATCTATTACAGAGTGATTTCTTTAAACTCCAAATACTCCAAACAAAGAACCACAAGCATGATCGCACTTGAAGTCTGTTCTTGGTCTACATTCTGCACATCTTACCTGCACGCAGGCTGGCTCCTGACAGACTCAGGGGTCCAGGCACAGGGACAAAGACTGCAACAGTTGACTGTCAAGTAAACCTTAAGTCACACCACATATTTCTCATGTACTCCTTTAACTACCTGGAACACTGATCAGAACATAAAAAGAACCTTCAGAAATATTATTTTTGCATGTGTGCAGAACTACCAAGAAAGACAAGTTTAACACAGAGCTTACAGAACTGGATGTTATGCCTGAGAACTTTAAAATGATTTCAACTTCAAATTATGTAATTGCTTTACACAACAATAAGACAAGAAAGCAGAACTTTTTATGCTAACCTTAAACATCAAGATAACTTCACTACAAAAAGAACACATTTTTTATTGGGTGATTCTAAACCCCACGGGAAATTCAAGTAGTGAATCCCAAAAGCCAAGATACCAAGAAGAACATGCTCCATGGGTACCAATTACTCTATCCTTACCAGCAATATTAAGTTGTAATTGCTGCACATAAACAGAAAACATATGCCTATGTATTAATGTACACACTAGCAACTAACAAATGCAATTTCTTTCCAGGAACATAGGTTCCAGCTTCTCACTCCACAGGCAGACTAAGCAGAAGAGAAAGCAAAACATCTTCTGAAGTATGCAACAACATTACTTACATGAAAAACAAAGTTATAAAAATCTCACAACCTGTGACTGTACTAAAGGAAATGTGAAGGAATTATTATGTGTTCATGAGTCTTCAACAATATTTTGTGTTCATTTAAGTCTTTAACAGAGCTGTAGATATCATAAAACCTTATGACCAGTTCTGTGGGAAAAAAAAAAAATCCACAACTTTATTTGGGGAAAGCAATATTAAAAAAAAGAGTAAACAAAAAACCTAGGGCCACTTTCTTTCCAAAATTCAAACCAAGTTCTCTCTCCATCTCTATTTTTGAACTCTATGCACCAATACTTTTTTTTCATGTTTTGAAACTAAATTAAAGATAGGAAGGCTCTTTTGCTACATACATATATATTTATATAACTATACCTGTCCCCCTAATAAGAAAAGCAGGCACTGCATATGCTATGTGAAAGATAGTGGAATGAGTTCTTCTGCATTAATAGCCTTTTGCTTAATTGTTGTTGCCTTTAATTTTGCACAAACAGGATTTACAAAAGGACCAAATATTGAAAAAGGAAGAAGGAGATGTAATAGAAAGAAAACTTTTAAAGCTGCAAGTACAAGACAGCTCTCCCCATTTAAGATACTTCACGCAGCAACATGCAGGACTGTACTGCAAGATAATCAGTAAAGTTCTCTGGAATAGCAAAGAAACAGACAAAACATTATTGAAAAAGCAACAGCTTTTACATCTGCTTCAGAAACTGAAGAAGGCAGAAAAAAACTTAAACACAGAAGTAAAAGAAGAGTAAGAAAATGTTTCCCATGGAATTTCTCCTTTTAAAGCTCTAGAATACATTTCTGGAATTTCGCACACAGGCTTTGCTATGCACATTAAATAGTGAACAGAAGACTCATGATTAAACCTCACAGAATTTTTAATTAACCAACATTCTGTGATTCAGAATTATAACCAGTTCTGCCAACCAACACACTCATCAAGGTTACCTCAAAAACAAGCCAAAAAAACATCCTTTAAGAACACAACTCTTTCTCTGAAAATTATAGATTTACTATAATCTGTAATCTCACAAGTTGAGAGAAATAACTGTGTTCCTTGCACCAGCAATGTCCTAGAGCAAGCTGATTAAAAATTAAAAAGGCACATTCATGAAACATTTACAGCCAGGACAAAGAGGAAATGTTCCACATCATATGGAATTCATAAATGCATGTCCTTTAGAAATATTCCAGTGAAACAAAGGAGCAAATAAAAAAAGTTGGTTCCACCAGTCAAAAGACTTGTACCTACACAACAACACTAAAACATTCCCTAAATATTGGTTTCTAAATGGGGATACAGTAAGACTTCAGAGAAGAGATAAATATCCCTCACTTAACCTTACCTGCCACTGGTCCAACTTCACTCAAAAGAAGAAACGTGTGACTGATTTTATTTTTAACGTGTAATGTGATCTAATTATCTTTTTTCTTTACTTTTAAGCTATTATATCTTTGTATTCACTCAATACATGGCTTTTGCATTTAACTGGGCCTGAGTACAAAGATGGATCACTTCTCTGCATCCAAAACCATATGAGAGGAGACAGAATAGCTCTGTTTCTCTCTGTCTCCTCATTAAGCATGCCACTTCTTGAGCTGAAATGATGCAGGGGGAATCTTAATTTGCATAAGCTGTTCATCATTCTATGCTCAAATTTTTGTTGAGAATTTGGAAAGTCACATTACAGCGCAGATAATAACCTATTTCATATGGCCTCTAGCAATATGAAGTGTATTGTGCATGTGTGTATGTGTGTATTGTGTATGTGTGCAATTTAGTAGATTCTAAGTGAAACATCTACAAAACTCAACTGCTCAATCAGTTTCTTGAACTTACCTTCTCTGTCTCATTCCATTTATCTTATATCCTCCAGTCACTGATACAGTATCTAATTTTACACCTACCACCACAAACATTTACTGCCAGCAATTGTCACAACATGATAAATCGTAAAGTAATTGTACACTGCCACAAACTTTATGACTCTCTAGGCAATGAATGTTAGGAAAGACCAATAAATAAATGAGTGATCACAAGACTTATCAAAGGCACTGAAAATACATAAAACTGGGTTGGAGAAAGATAAAAATGGCTATGATAATATTGAATATAAAAGGTTCTCTTTGCTAATTCGGAGGACTTTATGTTGATGGTGGCTGGGGAAGTCCTTGATATTGGCCATATTAAATTAAATCCTGTGCAATCCCAACCAGAAATTCTATCACTCTTCGGATTCATCTCTTTTCCTAAACAATGCCCAGCTAGTTGGCAGTAAAGCAGATTTATAGAATAAAAATAAACTGCTATAATTTCTTCCTGACTCTTGTTTTCTTCTGATTATCTTCTGAAAGCTTTGTAATAGAGTAAAGGTAATTTATAGCCAAATTTAAATGAAGTGAATAACAAGCAACTGCAAAGTATTAGATTTCTTTACAGAGTAGCACTCCAAAGAGGAGACAAAACAAGCTGGCCTAGGGAGGCAGCAATAGTAAATTACGCTTCATTAAACACATGAAGGCTTTATTTCTATTCAATAAGCTTTTGTTAAATTTCTGCTTCCTTGAAATCAAAATGGTCATAAAAAAGGCAAGGTGAGGTAACATTAAAGGATTATACCAGGAAGGCATCTATTGTCCCACAGACATTGAGTGCATTCTTACTCGATTAGTGAAAGGGCTGAGAGGATGATGGAAATGCCAATTTTGCAGCACTGCAAGCTGCTCTTCAAACTGGCCTTCAGTGGGATGGTCAAAGGAGGTTTATGATTCTTTGAACATGCTTCCCCAAAACCCACACTGTGATCATTGCTCCTAGCATCAGGACAGCAAAAAAAACCTAAAAGCATTTCCACCAAATTTTATGCTATGAATGACTGAAGAAATGAACCTGCCAACACGTCCACACAGTAGTCCAAAAAAACCCTCACATTCCCCACTTTTTAATGCATTGTATTGCAAACAGAAATTTGCAAAATCACTGCTACAGTGCTTCAGCCATTCTCACTCAAGGTAAACATGAAGTTTCAAGGACATTTACTCCTGCACTTACCCTTTACAGCATTGCCATTTGTTATTCCACAAGCCAGATTTGTTACATTAATATATATTTTCACTAGCCTCACATTCCTTCCCAATGAGCCACAAAAAACATTCACTTACATCTTCACGTGCAATCAGACTGACAAGTAATAGTAGAGGGAAAAAAAAGCACGTACACAGAAAAAATAAATAAATAAAAAAAGCTAAAAACAACACAAATGCAAAGGATGGGGTTTTTTTCCTCTTGAGAGCCACAATATTCACTTGTAAGCTAGAAGTGACGCAGATTTTGCAGAGCAGGGCCAGGCACAGGAACACCCACAGGAACACCAACTTGGCAGCTAAGAGCATGGCAAGGTTTGTGTCCGTCAAATATTTCCATTTCTTTAGGATAAGACTGGCATGTAAAATGGGCAGGCTTCTGTCATAGCACAAGGTTCACAGAAAAAGGTGAGGAGAGGTTCCAGTCACTGAGAAACTGCAGATAGTGGGCTCAAAAAAACCAAAGAACACAATTCTTTACAAAAATCCATGGTTAACCTGTAAACATCTTTACAGCAGAGTACTGTGGGTCCTAAAAAGATATCCAGAGTGAAGGAGACTGAAGGATGGACATATTACCAGGATGGAAGTTTACTGTGAACAGGAACTGCCTCTGATTCATGAGCTACAGCCTGGGAAAGAATTCATACATAGGTTATGCTTATTCTCCTTCATATTTACTGATCTGTTTACCTTTAGCCACTTCTCAGACAGGGCACATACAGGCCTCTGAACATGCCTATGCTCATGTTTTAAAGAAAAGGAAGTTACACATGTATTTGCAGATTTTTCTTTTGATTTCCTCCAATATTTCATATTTCTGTAATCAAAAAAATTATCCTGTGTGGCAGACTAATGTAACGGATAACTGATTTTTACACTGTTAACTACTTTAGATCAAATTGAATTTAAAGAGTATCTTGTCCTTATTCAGTAAAATTTGGCACAATAACATGGAAAGATTCATAAAAATAAAAATTACTGGGTTAACAAACAATGACTTCTAAACTGCATCACTGTTAGACAAAGTGATCTAACCATGTTGCAGTTCCTCCACAGCACAAAAAAAAATCTAGAATTAGCATTATGAAAATACCTCATTTACCCAACCTGTGCATTTTTAAAAAAAAAAAAAAAAACAACTACAGAATCACAGATAAGATTGAGTTAGAAGGGACCTCTAAAATCATCTAGTTCCAGCCCCTCTGCCATGGGTAGAGACACCTTCAAGTAGACCAGAGACTCAGAGCCCCATCCAGCCTGGCCTTGAACACTCACACAAAGGGGCAGTCACAGCTACTCTGAGGAGCCTGTTTCAGTGCCTCAACGCTCACTGCAGAGAATTCCTTCATTATATCTCATCTGCACCTACTCTCAGTTTAAAGCCATTCCCCTTTGCCCCATCTCAACACACCCTTGTGAAAAGTCCCTCTCCATCTTTTTTGTAGGCTCCCTTCAGGCACCAAAAGGCTGCAACAAGGTCCTGCTGGAGCCCCCTCTTCTCCAGCCCCTGCTCTCAGTCTGTCTCCACAGACCAGAGGTGCTCCAGTCCCCTGGTCATCTCAGTGATCCTTCAGACTGACAGATCCATGTCCCTCCTGTGTTGAGGACCCCAGAGCTGGATGCACTACTCCAGGTGGGAAGTGAATGATACAGTGAAGTAACTTAAAGATTTAAAACACAACAAAACACTACGTTGCTATCAATAATAAACCAAGAATTTGTGGTACTCTGCAGCTTAGCCTACTTAACCTGTATAACCAGACGCCCTTCAACAATCCAAAAGAGTATTTTGAAAGAAATATCTTTCAAGAAAGCTTTCTAACATGAATATTGCATATATAATAGCTGAGGAGGCTCATCCCTCATACTAGGATGAATTCTCCTAATAGTAAGAAACCATGGTAAAATCTGAGAGTCAGGACCACTTCCTCTTCCAGACTTCTCCCTTTTTAGGTAGGAGTAAGGTACTTTGCACATAAGGCTGCCTCACATGCCAAAGCAGGCATCCAACTATTGCTAAATTTTATATAGGATACGATTCTTAGAAGTTCAAGGAACTAGGTTTTTACTTGGGTGAGAGAGGAGATCAGGAACAGTAAAGAAATAATTGTTTGGTCCTATTTTTACCCAGGCAGGCCAGACATTGTGCTTTCTCCTTTTCAGCTTGATGAAGATAACTAACTATGTATTTTTTGCTGCCTGTGATGAAAAAAACACATTACTTAACCACGAAAACACATTCAGTGTTGACAAGATATTGAGATACAATTCACAAATAAAATGCAATACACATGGCTGGCTTTCTTCACTGACATTTAGCTGCCATATATGAAAAGGGCCTAAAAACTAACTAGAGAAATTGTAGGCTAAGAAACATCTGTTTAAAGAACCACTTTATTTATAGTCTATTAATTTTAGGCAGATGTCCGCAAATCAATATTTATAGTATTTTTAACCAAGAGTTGTTAAAAATAAATTATTTTATTCAAAACCTATTAAAAATAAATCCCACAGGCTTGCAATCTCTGCAATTTTATTACTGCAGCACTAAGCATTGATAGCAGTGTGAGGAATTCAGGTGTTGAAGAAGAGTGCAGATGGAAATAGAGCCCTTCAGAGAGTTTGCCTCAAATCTGTTTCAAGCTTTGAAGATAAGAGTATTTCATTTCTCCTCCAAATGGGGGAAGGGGGACAACAAACAATCTTAACTCTTCTCTTTCAACAGGTGTTTGACTAATAGGGGTAGTGGTCTCCTGTGCAAACAATATTTGAGCCTGGGTTCAAAGTATTCTCAGGAATACACGGGCTCCTTTTATAGACGACAGACTAGGTCTGCTCTGTAGTTAAGCACACAGAGCCCTGTATTAACTTCTCAGAAGGGCAAACTAGACCATGCAGAAAAATCCTGATCCTGAGATTCCTGGATAATGCTGTACAGGGCAGAAAAAAAGCCCTTGTAACTCTACTGAAGCACACCATGGATTCACATCACTTTAAAACAAAACAAAGACCCCCCAAAACTTTTCTTCTATCCAACTACACTTAACTCTGCCAACACACATGGGGAGTTGTGCTTTCTCAATTTTAATCTTCTCCTTAAAAGGAGATTTTGCCTGAAAGAACATTATCTCCATGTCCCCAAGAAGTCACAGAAACCATAGCAAAATTCTATTTTGGATGTTAATCTATTATTTTACTTTCTAATTGAAACAGTTATAAAAGAAGCACCAAGTTCAGATTTGGTTTACATGCATCAGATGCTATTTAACATAAACATCTTCCTTACATCCAATAAGGATTGCCATGTCATTTCCAAATGTATCAGGCCTGTGCACACTGACCACAGACAGCCATTCTTAGCCTAAACTACTGAAGTCCTTCTTTCCAATGTAGCAATGACTAAATTACCACACTCTCTTCGAACAGCAAGCTCGCCCATCTCAGATACTTCTAATTAGAGGACAAAACTAAGCTGGCTGTCTAAATTTAACAAGGAAGGTCAGAGCTAGGGATCATAATTCTGGTCTCAAGGGCATTCCAGTCATGTCCACTGCCTCTAGCCAGAACCCACAACTCTCATATCCTCCAGCTAAGTCAGTAACGCAATTTTAGAAAGCTCCATCTCCTCTGTCTGCAAGGCACAATTCTGCAGAAAAACGGTTCTCATCAACTCTAAGACAATAGAAAGTCAAGTCACTAACTAGACCTCTTACCTGCAATTTTACTCATCATCCCAAATAATCTGTAAATTCCTGAGAGAATCCCTGCAGAAGGAATTCTCAAAGAGGGTGATTTGTTCTATCCACCACATACACACATATAATTCAGAAAAGACTGAATGCAAAGCATTGTGCTCCATCCCTACCCCCTTTATCCTCAGATACAAAATATGGGTGGAACTTATTTAAAAGAAAAAAAAAAAAAAAAAAGTCACCAAGAAAAGTAATTAGGTGCAATCCCTGCAGCATTACTTTAGATGATCTGCCATCTACCTGAAAAACAGAATTTCTCAGAAATGTTTGTTAGTGGGTATATGCTAAAACACTGAGCTTATGCCCCATCAGCACAATTTGTGATGCAGTTGTAAAGAACTGTGGCCTAACTGCCACTGTATCACTCACCACATATCAGAAAGTATTACATAAAAAAGAAATAGAATTTATATAACAGAGCTTTCCAAAGTGAGAAATAAAGAGCATATCTGCAAAAGACTTAGGTCTGAGCAAAATACAAATATGCTTGAAAAAGACTGACTGCTTGAGTCAGGCAGGGCAGCTGAAACATGGTTGTTACAGACAAATCAAAGAACAGAAGCACAGTCTCACCAGAAGATTTAGAGCTGGATTATCCATTTTGAACTGTGTACCATAACAAAGTCCTCAATTCACTTTGCCTTTCAAACTGCTTGTTTCTACACTGTCTTCTTGATCTGCTAATAGTCCAGAATCATTTTGTTACCATTCACGCCATTTATCAATATTATTTCATCTACATTTGAAGAAGTGCTCCTCAAAATATGCAATTTTGCAAGAGAAAGGTGTACTATCCATTTGAATTAAAAGAAAAAAAAAAGTCAAAAATTAGAATCACAAATATGTTGAAAGGGCAAAAATTTTCCTTACACTTCTTTATTTTAAAGTCTTACATTTATTTTTCCAAATATTTTTTTTAAAAAATTTGACATATTCTAATATAGAAGGAGCCATTCAGAATAACCCAGGGTTTTCCCAAACTGCACACAACCATCACACCCTTCTAAATGGAGAAGGTAAGAAGAAGCAAGGTAAATTTCTTAAACTGAACTGCATTGTAATTAAACATGGTGAGCAGTTGTGAGAAAAATATTGGAAAGAAAGACTGATTTATAGCTATTAACACCTGAGAGGAGGACAAAGGCTGTTCTTTGAAGTTTGAGGCAGGCAGGTATCATTGCAATGTTGACTTCAGTAACCCCTGCTTTGCAATTAGAAGTCATATTTCTTATATGTCAGTCTTAGCATATCTAAGCATTTTGCTGATAAAAGGTAGGATAACCTGAAATCATTCAAATGAAATTTGAACGGTCCACTGAACCTTAATGACGTCTAATCCCTTCCTTTTTGAGATTGTGGATGTACTTCCAAAAGGCTGTTGAAAAGACTATCTTCAAATAAGCCTGAGAAGCTTCTTAAGTCTCAAAAGAGATTCAGAACAAGACAGTAGGCAGAGCCAACGTACAACCAGGAAAAACTGGAGTGAATAAACCTACTTGAAGCTGGTATAAAACACAATAAATTGTATCATGAACAGTAAACAGTATGGCTTGCATACATGACTTAAATAATTTCTTCACAACATTTTCCCCTGCAACAGCTTAATAATAATTAATTAGTTTTACCAGAACCTGAACATCTGGTATAAGTATTAAAAATTGTTTCGGATTGCAAACTTTTGGAATACTTTTGTTGATTTTGGTGACTACTATGTCAAATAGTGACCAAACCCTCCTAGTTCTAGTCACAATTATCTTAGCATTATTTATTAACCAGCTTGTTTAGAAAACTTCAAACAAGAGAACTGTTAATTTGTAGAAATATTTGAATCCACATTTGTGCTTGTATATGTAGCATAAGCAATAAACAAAACACAGCTTTAAAGGCAAACATTTTCTCCACCAGTTAACAGCTCATGAGAGTGAAAAGCACACAACTAAATTAATCCAACATATGTGTTTTACTACTTAGTAATGGTACATGATAGCATCCAAGAAACTCCTGTTTTAGTGTTCTTGGAGAGACATTTAAAGGCAGAATTTCTCAAAAGAGGAAAACACTGTTATTCCCTGTGCATATTTGGGTGCTAGAATAATAAACACAAGAAAATATATTCCAAATGACCAGAGGCTCAACAATTCCTGAAAAGCAAAAAAAAAAAAACAAAAAAGAAAAAGAAAAAATCTAAATATTGATGGTTGCTATTATAGGCATAGACCCCTCAATGAAGTTCCCTACAAAGGAATCTTCACTAGGATACTGACACAAATCCCTTTACTGAAAGCTTCAGTTTACCTAGCAGACACTAAAAGAATCATCTTTGTACTTCAGGTAATTAAATTCTAATTCATACCTACCTACCTTACCTTCTATGCTAACTATATTACTTAATACCCTCTTTTTCAAATGACTGTGCTTTTCATAGTTATATGTAATGTTCTACATGCAAAAATGCATATATTTATAATCTTATTTTTTGCTATAGGAAAATGGCTAGTCAGATTTTAAACATGAAGTAATTTATCCTATGACTTTTGGAAAGGTGTTTGTGTAAAACAGCTCAGTTACTGCCGAACTTTCACAAGATAAATTTGTTGATAAAGTATTGAGATTTCAAACATTGCTGAAATCATCTTACAGGCTAGAGAATGGGATTGTCAGTAGCCACATTCTCTAGTGGAACACATTAGCCCAATTTTAGCCTAATTACATTCATAAGCAGTTCAAATACACCTTGCATTTGGTTCAGTGCCACATGGAGAAAGGTTGGATGTACATCTATATATTCTCCTTGCTGCCAGTTACCCTAGAAAAGACAATATCAGGCTTGCTCAGATCATGCCTAATCCCAGCACTATCACTTGGTGACTACTGAAATTGCAGCTACCACTACAATAGGTAAATCTTACATTACTTTTGTGAAAATTTGATGACTTATCATGGAACAGGAATGATTACCAAAAGCAGCAGCTCAGTATTATGCATTTTCTAACTAACAGTATTTTAACATTCAGAGTGGCAGGGCCTAAAATAAAAATAATTGCGATTCTTTATAAAAATTGAATTAAAATATAATTGCAATTCTCGTAGTGCCCTAGGGACCAAGGCCTCAACAGACATGATTTTTACTCCTGAAATCTGTGTTGGTTCTTCAATTTTTGCTCAATTTTTATTTTTATTTTTTTAAATATTTGGCCATCTTGTATTCTACAGCATCTTTTATTAGACTCCTGAAAGCATGCTTAAACAGATACTCAGCTTCCAGTACTGCTTACTGTACACACAAATACCATTCTGAAC